>NC_088686.1:157933742-158160166 GCF_028017835.1 Emys orbicularis | reverse complement strand
GTTCTTGTTGTAGTTTGGCACAACTCTGTTAATGAACTCGAATGTAGTGCGCTCATCTTCGGTGGCTTCTCTTGTGTCCGGTACATCCAGTCCTTCAGGATCTGCTCATGATCAGGCAGAAGGCGACTCCTTTCAGAACACAAAATTGTATTCAATGAGGAAAAAGATGCTGAACTGTAGCTGTTGTGACTGGGAGTAGTAGGAGAAAAATTCCTACTTCTTTCATCCCAGGAGACAGAGCACAGAAATTGGGCCAAACCACTCGTGATGTTAAAGAAGAAGCTGAAGTCAAATCTTCATTCGTTCATGGTATGACGTTCCACTCTGTGTCCAAATGCTCTGTTCTGTCCTGAGCACATGACAACACATTGCTGGTAGCGCCTCACTCCACTCAACTGTCGGTGTTTTATAGGACAGGCATCTGTAAGTCCTACGTAGAGGTTGATAGAATCCAAAAGTAGTAGTTGTAGATTTGTAAGAATCAACTCTGTGTACTTGACTTTTCCAAACCCTTCTTGTCCTCTTCACTTAAGGATTCAGTAAAAGTGCCTTCATTAGTCAACTTCTGGACTGAAGTCTTTGCTTCTTCCAGTACGTTTTCAATGGATAGCTCTCTGATTGATCCAAATGTAGCTTCTATTGCTGGACAAAGATGTACTACTGTTGTAGCAGATGCCTGGATGGCATTGTGTAATGACCCAAGTGGTTTCCACAGTAGACTTACGAGAGAGAGAATGGCAATAGTCTTTTCTGAACGTAGTAGCAAAAGTAATCCACCAGCCTCACTCCTTAGATCCATCCCATCTTGGTAGATACTTTCCAAAGCCAGTAATAACGGCTGGAGTAATTTTAAGACAACAGCCAAGGATCACTCATGAGAAAGCCAGAGGGTTTTCCCAGGTTGGACTAATTTGAACTTCAGTCCCAGTGGATCTTCTATATTTCCCAAGGCGTTCAGTCTTTTTGGATTCTTGCTGAAAAAAAAAAAAAGAGTATAACAAAGACATTAAATGTATGGCTTTTTAAATGCCTGTTGAAGAGCCTGCAGCTCGTACTAGCGCTTGATGTGCATTTGCATCGGTGCATTCATCGTCCATTATGTACGTTTTCTGAATGTGGTGAGAGAGTTCTTCACTTTGTCTACTGCTGAGTCTTTCGCATGCTTCTAACCAGTCAGTTGAGTTTCTTGCAGAAAGACAGTGAGCCTTTGCTGGTCTTGGTAGGAACCAGTGTCCAATGCCGATGCCCTTAACGTTGGCCTCCAGTTTGTAGTGTGGGGTATCACTGTCTATTTAAGCAAGGATGATGTGACAGCCATGTTTGTTTGCATACACTGTGGTGTGTCTCCAGCATTCTTAGCAGCCTCATTAAGCACTTCTAAAATTGGCTTTGACAGTGACTGGCTGATAAGGCTTTCTGCAGCTCGATGCAGTCCCGAGGTTTGGTGTTTTGTAGCCTTTTCACGTAGATGGTCAGCATTGGCTTTGCTGATCGGTCTGGCAAACCAAGCGCCTCCACTTTTACTATATTAATCCACGGTACGCCCACAGCTTGAATACTGCGTGCAGTTCTGGTCGCCCCATCTCAAAAAAGATCTATTGGAGTTGAATAAGGTGCAGAGAAGGGCAACAACAATGATGAAGGGCATGGAACAGCTTCTGTATGAGAGATTAAAAAGACTGGGACTGTTCATCTTGGAAAAGAGACGACTAAGAGGGGATATGATACAGGTCTATAAAATCCTGACTGGTGTATGGAGAAAGTGAATAAGGAAATATTAGTTACCCCTTCTCATAACACAAGAACTAGGGGTCACCCAGTGACATTAATAGGCAGCAGGTTTAAAACAAACAAAAGGGAGTATTTCTTCACACAACGCACAGTCAACCTGTGGAACTCCTTGCCAGAGGATCTTGTGAAGGCCAAGACTATAACAGGGTTCAAAAAGGAACTAGATAAGTTCATGGAGGATAGGTCCATCAATGGCTATTAGCCAGGATGGGCAGGGATGGTGTCCCTACCTCTGTTTGCCAGAAGCAGGGAATGGGCGACAGGGGATGGATCACTTACTGATTCCCTGGTCTGTTCATTCCCTCTGGGGCACCTGGCACTGGCCACTGTTGGAAGACGGGATACTGGGCTAGATGGGCCTTTGGTCTGATGCAGTATGGCTGTTTTTATGCTCTTATGTAAAAATTAATTATAATAATTAAAATGTTTAGTACGGAAGCTTCCCCGGATTATGACCTCTCAAGGTGGCGCCGATGTGAGATAACGGCCTTGGCAAATTATGCATTTTAAAAATCTTGGCCTACTAGCAAACGTAAATGTATAAGAGTTTTCCAGGCAATCCTGGAGCAAAGTCACTAAACCACAGTCCAACTAACAAATGTTCCTTTAGCAACATGCCCCTCCCGTCTCCTTCCCCCGCCCCCCCCATGCATCGTCGTGGGCCGTGGTCAGCGGAAACCCAGAGGTACATTCGCATGAGTTCACTTCCCCACCCTGGCGGGTGAGGGGGGGAAAAGGCACCTCGCTCTGACTGCTGTTGGTCGTGCCTCCGTTCGCTCCACCGCTCCGTCCCTGATGGCCCTGTGCCGTCACCTGCCACTGTGACCTCGGCAAGTCGGTCTCCTGAGGTCCCGCCAGCTCTGTGATTTCAGCTCTCAGTGGGGGAACCTCGCTGCTGGTGCAGGCTGGGCCGTCTCTTCCACCCAAACACTGTCCCGCAGCAGGTCTAAGCCCTTCGACCTGATTATCCCTGATTGCAGCTCTGGTGGTCACTTAATAAACCAGAAAACTCTCCCTGGAGCCTCATCAGCTCTCTCCTTAAACCAGGGAGAAGCACAGGTCAAATGGTGCCTGGGACTCTCAGGCAGAGCTTGCACCACCAAGCAAAACCCCTGTTCCCACCCTCTCCCCTAGGGTCTGTCATCCAAAGCCCCTGCTTAGCGAGTGCAGGTCAGTTGGGGGTGACCAGTGCTAAATTTGTAATGCAAAAGCTGCTGGGGCTCAAGCAATTTTCTTTTACTTTCATCACTGATGCGGCAGGCCCAGAGGTGCCGGGGCTCTGAACGGCCGAGCCCAGAGGTGCCGGGGCCGTGAACTGCCGGGACCAGAGGTGCCGGGGCTCTGACCTGCCAGGCCCAGAGGTGCCGGGGCTGTAAATGGCCGAGCCCAGAGGTGCCGGGGCTCTGACCTGCCAGGCCCAGAGGTGCCGGGGCTGTGAATGGCCGAGCCCAGAGGTGCCGGGGCTGTGACCTGCCAGGCCCAGAGGTGCTGGGGCTGGGAATGGCCGAGCCCAGTGGTGCCGGGGCTCTGACCTGCCAGGCCCAGAGGTGCCAGGGCTGTGAACGGACGAGCCCAGCGGTGCCGGGGCTGTGAACTGGCACAAATTAAGCACTGAGGATGACCCCCTCAAGCGGGACAGGCTGAGCACAGTTCTGCTGCCCTTTCCTCATACACTACGGATAACACCATTGCATTCCCCCCGCATTCAACATTTTTATTAAAGCTCATGTTAAAATGCTCCCAGACCCAGAGCGTGTCTGTACAGCCGGGTATAAGGCTCAACTTATGCAAAATTGCCCATTAAAAGTCATAAACTACACGTAGCACATAATCCGCTCTAGCCCAGATTTCGGGGAATAAACGGAACGATGCGGCCGAGTGTTCAAGTGCATCACTCACACAACAGCAAGAGGAGCTGGTGGGAAGCAAACCTAGCCACGAGGGCTTGTCGTTCGGTAACGGAGAATTGAGGTGAGGTTGTGCCTCAGCCAATACAATCCCCCAGAGAAGTGCACTGACTTTGTGACACCCACCAACACGGCGCATTTGGGCAACGCCGCGCGCTACCTAGGCAGTGTGGGGGCGGTCGTGTAAATGCAGCCGGGGCCTGACGCCTTTCCCAGCGCAGCACTCGCTGTCGGGGAGAGCTCATGACGCAGCGTAACCGTGAAATGAGGCCGCGCCGACGGGGTCAGAAAACCCAACGGCGGGGGGGCGGGAGCGAGTCTGTGGGTCACACGTTTCAGACCTAGTGTCCCCTTTCAGGTACAGGTGTTTGATCACATGCTTTCCAAGCGCGGATTAATGTTTCACGTTCCATTCAAATTGCTGCCGACGAAACTGGCAACTAGTTGACCACTGGGGAGGGGGTGATGGGGAATTCGCGGGGGGACCCCAGGGCCGGGAGGTGGCAGGAGCCGAGAGGTGGCTAGCCGGAGACCGGAGCTGCCTTTTGCAGAGCACCTGGCACTCCCAGCTGGGCTCAGTATGGTGGGGGCTTGGCTGGGCTGGCCCCTGGTTTCACCTTCACGTCCCCCCCCCCCCCCCCCCCCGTCCATGCGAACACAAGGCCAGCCAGCACCGGGTGGCTTCTCAGTTGTTCCCTGGTGAGATGAAATGGGCCGTTCCTGTCACGTTGGTATGTGGCCGCTGTCTGCCTCAGTTTCCCTCTGGCCTTTGCCGTGCCCAGAGGGCGCCCGCTGCTCCTGGCTGGCACTGGAGTGCGTCCCATGGGGCTGGCGGGGCCGTGACGGAGCTGGGCATGATCCCCCCCACAGCTTGCCAGAGGGTCCAGAGTGACAAGGTGCGGGGGGCGTTGGAGGGATTTCCCTGGCCCAGTTCCTGTCCGTGGACGAGACGCTCCCCTCAGCCGGATTCTCTACCTCACAGAGATTGGGGGGGGGGGGGCGCTGTTTGCCATGTGGCTAAAATACGACCCCCCCGCCCACACCCCAGGCATGTTCGGGCTTGAGCCGGGGCAGGGGAGGGAGGGCTGAGACCTGGCCGGGATGTGGGGGGTGCTGGAGTCTGAGCCGGGGAGGTTTCCCACACCATGGATGAGGCGGGGCTGGGGTGCTTGATTTCCCCATGTGACCCCCCCCACATTAACCCCCCCTCGGTTGGGCAGCCCCCCCCTTGTAACCCACCCACGACCACATGGCCCCACATTGACCCATTGGGCGCCTGCTCCCGCCTCCCTCCCCGCCCCATTGGCCCGGCTGTTACCGCATATGACCTCTTGACCCCAAATTGACATTTACTTCTGGTGACCTGACACCTTCCTGACCCCACGGTGCCCCTGTTGTTACCCCATGTGACCTCACTTGAGCCCTTTGGACCATATTCCCCCATCCCCCCGGGTCTCCCAGCCCTGTCTGCAGATCGGGGTGTGGGGACGGACTCAGAATCAGGGTTAACAGCGGGGGCTGTGCCATAGGGGAGCCCTGGGGCACCCCTGTGTGAATGGTGGACCCGGTGCTATAGGGGAGCCGCGGGGCACCCCGGTATGAGTGGTGGGAATGGGGGACCCGGTGCCATAGGGGAGCCGTGGGGCACCCCGGTATGAGTGGTGGGAATGGGGGACCCGGTGCTATAGGGGAGCTGCGGGGCACCCCGCTATCAGTGGTGGGAATGGGGGACCCGGTGCTATAGGGGAGCTGCGGGACACCCCGGTATCAGTGGTGGGAATGGGGGCATGTCACAGACACAATGACCGGCACTATGCCCCCCAGCTTTGGAAGAATCTCTTAGAGGAGCCCCTCCCTCCAGTGTGCCAGACCCCCAGGGGTCCCCACTTCCTCCGGGGTCGGCTCCGAGACCTCCAGTGAGAGCTCCCAGTGTCCTCCAGCAGCCCCCACTTCTCCCCCTGCCCCCAGGTCCTTTGGTCTGGGGCTGGGGGCTCTGCCCAGCTTCCCCGTCCTCGCCGATTTCCCACTGTGCTGGCTCGGGTCCCGTTCCGTCGGCCCGCGAGGCCAGGAGCCAGGTTTGAGCCCTGTTCCTTCGCAGTGTAGACGCAGCCTCGCTGGACGGCTGCTCCGGGAGCCCAGGAAATGTAGCCCCCAAGGCCACGGGGTGACCTGCGGCGGCGTCCGGCCAGCCGGGGCCAAAGCGGCTCTGTTTTGGGGGGTGGCTGAGTGGGCTCCGGCCCCCGGCTGCAGTGTAGACATTGAAGAGGTTAACGCAAGTGCTGCTAGCCCCGGGGTTACGCTGCAGTGTGGACAGACCCTCCCGGCTGCCCTGCGGGCAAATGTCATCCCCCCCGCTGGGGAAACTGAGGCACAGGCAGGCTTCATAAAAATACGACAACACATTCCCCGCCCAGGGTTTGAACTATGCAAGCCGGGGGGTGTCAGGGGCCCCCCAGAGAAGGGGAAAGCAGCTGAGACACCGCTGCTGGTGACGGATACACCTGGGCAGAGCATGGCACGGCCGTGGTGGGTTCTCGTAACCGAGAGACCCTGAATCACAGCCCACCGGCAGGGCAGGGAGGGCTGTCCCAGGGGTGAGGGGCCTCCCCAAAAGGGGCAGCCGGGTCCTTGCAGGCACACAGCCTGGGGGTTGGGTTCAGGTCAAAGGGGGCCTTCCAATGTGGGGGAGCCCCCTGCATCTCACGGCTAGGTGAGGACCAGCTTTGCATGGTGACCAACCTACCCCAATCCCCCCCAGTGCTCAAGGGGTGGCTCTCTGCCTCCCCCGGCTCGCGGGGATGGGTGCCCCAAGCTGGCTGACCCTGGGGGAAGGTGGGTCCCCTGCCCCTTTGCTACCTGGCAGACGAGGGGAGGAGGTCGTGGCAGGGCCCCAGGTCACTGGCTGAGACGCCTGGGGTTTGTCTGGCTGAGGGCAAACATAGGGATCTTCCCCCACCGGGGAAACCGAGGCACACGGGAGTCATAAAAATGACAAAATTCCTGTCATCACAAGGCCCCTGTGGTACAAGGTTGCCCTGTGGCACCCCAATGTCAGAGATGGGAACGGGGGGGCTCTATGTTATAGGGGAGCCCTGGGGCACCCCAATATCAGAGATGGGAATGGGGGCCCCTCTGTTATATGTGAGCCCTGGGGCACCCCAATGTCTGTGGTGAGAAGGGGGGTGACCTGTTGGTAATAAAGAGGAACTGGGAGAGACAGCACGATCAGAGGGGGTGCTGTGGGGTACTGAGTGGAAGAGATGGGGGGCTGGCACGGTTAGAGAGGTGGGACACCTTGCTGGTTTTTGAGGTTCAAAGGAGGCAGCCCCAGGACCCCGCAATACGACAAAGGAGCCCCAGAGGATTATGGGGGGTCCCCGGAGAACCCCCCTGCCTCGGTATCAGACCCCAGACCCGGGTAACACAAAACCAGCCAAACCTTTATTGTCTCCAAACCGAAGAGAAGGTGGATTTCGGGGGGGCTGGTGGAGGGGGTTTGATCCCAGTCGGGGAAGCGAGGGCTGTGTGTTGGGGGGCCGGGGGAGACATCCTGTGGGGGCGGGGTGGGTCACTGCGCCCTCCCCCAGATCTCACTGCACGGCCTGTTCGTTCGCGCTGCTGCTGGAGTCTTGGGGTTTCATGACATCGGGGAGCTCCGGGGGGCTGGAGAAGGGGTCGATGCGGAGAGCCTCGAAGGAGTCATCTGGAGGAGGAGAGAGGGTCAGAGAGGCAGGATCAGCCCCCCAGGCTCCCCACGGCCTCTTCCCCCCAAGCACTCACCCCCGGCTCGGAAAGCCAGGCCCACCGTGGCCGGGGCCTGGGGCCGTGCCGTCTGGCTGGTGAAGCCGCAATCTCCCAGGGTCTTGCTGTCGTCTAGCAGCTGGTCATCCTGGGACAGAGAGAAGGGAGAGAGTGGAGCGGCACCGCATGAGACGCAAAGATGCAGCCGCCTCTGGGGCGGGGCAGCTGGGGAACCGCCGCATATAACACGGCACAGGGACTGAAGGCCAAGGGGAGAGCGCCCCCTGCTGAGCCCCCTGCCTGTTCCCCGCAGCACGTGACCCCTGCCCAGCCCCTGGCCCACAGCCTCCCCTGCCCAGCCTCCTGCCCCATGGTGCCCCCTGCCCAGCCCCCACCAGTCCCCTGCCCCATAGTGTCCCCTGCCCAGCCCCCAGCCCCATGGTGCCCCCTGCCCAGCCCCCACCAGTCCCCTGCCCCATAGTGTCCCCTGCCCAGCCCCCAGCCCCATGGTGCCCCCTGCCCAGCCCCATGCCGTATGGTGCCCCCTGCCCAGCCCCCCGCCCCATGGTGCCCCCTGCCCAGCCCCCACCAGTCCCCTGCCCCATGGTGCCCCCTGCCCAGTCCCCTGCCCCATAGTGCCCCCTGCCCAGCCCCCAGCCCATGGTGCCCCCTGGCCAGCCCCCACCAGCCCCCCGCCCCATGGTGCCCCCTGCCCCACACCTTGTAGAGCCGCTGCTCCTCGGGGGGCCGCTTGAGGATGCCCTCCACGATGCGCTTCAGCTCGTACACGGTGCTGGACTCCTTGGCGTCGGTGAAGATGGTTGTCTTGTGGCGCCGGATCATCAAAAACACGTCCTGGGGGCGGGAGGGGGGGCAGACGGACACGCAGCTCAGCGCCAGGCCCCACGCGCCACCCCCACCCGGGGCGTGCCTCAGTTTCCCCACCGCCTCAACGCCAGGCCCCGCGCGGCCTCCCAACCCCCCCGGGTCTGGGGCCTGCCTCAGTTTCCCCACCGGCTCAGCGCCAGGCCCCGCGCGGTCCGGGACGTGCCTCAGTTTCCCCATCGGCTCAGCGCCAGGCCCCGCGCGGTCCGGGGCGTGCCTCAGTTTCCCCACCGGCTCAGCGCGGGGGCGGCTCCCGGGAAGGGCCCCGGCAGTGGGGGAGGGGTCGGAGGGGGGAGGGGCGGCAGGGTCCCGGGGGGGCGGGGTCCCGGCGGTGGGGGAGGGGCGGCCCTGGGGGAGGGGCGGTCCCGGGTGGGAGGGGGGGTCGGTCTCTCTCTCTCGCTCACCATCCCGGCCGCTCCCCGCTCGCCCAGACGCAGCCGCAGCCCCCGGCTCCGCCACCGTCCCAGCCTGCACCGCGCGACCCGCGACGCACGGCGCGCGACCCCGCGCTGGCCGCCATCTTGGGAGAGGCGGTGCCTCCGCCAGGGCGGGAGGGGCGGAGGGAGGCCGGGTCAGCGGAGCGGCAGGACCAATGGGGAGAGGGGAAGGCCTGGCGGGCGGCCATGCTGGGAAGGTCAATTCATAAAAAGGCGTACGCGGGCGGCCATGTTGGGATGGTCACGGCAGCGTCTGGCCGCCATAGCGCGGAGCGGCGACATGTTGAGAAGGTCATGTGCCAATTCGCCATCTTGGAAAGGTCAAAGTTCAAGGAAGGGCGGAAAAACACCTACCCGCAGCCATTTTGAGAAGGTCCAATGACCTTTTGCGGACCCTGCCCTGCCGCCATGTTGGGAAGGTCAATGGAGTGGGGCGAGCCCGGACGCCTGGGTTCTATGCCCCAGCCCTGGTCTCTGCACAGATCCCCTCCCCAGATCGAGATCTGTGAGCCAGCCCCAAGCCCCTTCCCCAACGTTTAGCCAAGACACCTGAGCGGATCTTGGCCAACGTGCCGGGTGTGACTTTCCCGGTGGCGAACTTCCCTCTGAACAGTGCCGCTGCCTCTGCCACCATTCCCGCCGCCCCTGTCCCCACTGGGCTTCCGCAGCCGACCGGCTGGCCTCGAACTTCCTCGCTGGCCTCGAACCTTCCGGCACCCGCCAAGCCCGTCTTGGCCCCCCCACTTCATATTGCAGCGAGAGTCCCCTGTGTCTGCACGCGGAGATCGGACGCCATGCAAGCGCGGTGCCGTGTGACGCCGACAGACCCCGGGGGTCGGCGGGTGGGATCGAACTGGGACCTCGGGAGCTAAATGCATGAGCCTCTCCTGCAGGAGCTAAAAGCCCCGTGGCCCTTAGCTAAGGCTGTAAAGCCAACTCATTCTTCTCTCGCTAAGTAGTCTCAGTGCCACTAGATCAGGGGTGGGCAAAGTTTTTGGCCCGAGGGCCACATCGGGGTGCGAAAATGTGTGGAGGGCCAGGTAGGGAAGGCTGTGCCCCCCCAAACAGCCTGGCGCCCGCCCCCATCCGCCCCCTCCCACTTCCCGCCCCCTGACTGCTCCCCTCAGAAACCCCGACCCATCCAACCCCCCCTGCTCCTTGTCCCCTGACTGCCCCCCGACCCCTATCCAGGGAAGGGGCTGGGGGCTAGCCTCCCCGGCCAGGAGCTCAAGGGCTGGGCAGGACGGTTCAGCGGGCCGCTGTAGTTTGCCCACCTCTGCACTAGATGAGCCAGAACACCACACCCGGGAGGTGTGTGGGTTACAGCTGCACGTCTGAATTCCCAGTCGAGACCCGGGATGGAGTGAGACATGGGGGCACATAGGGGCAGATCCCAGAGCAGGCTGCGATGCGTCTGCTGGCTAATCTGCCCTGCCCTTTGACAATAAATGTAGCCCAGGCCACAGGCGCCCGCTGACTTTTATTTTTCTTGGTGCTCCACCCCCATTCCGCCCCAAGGCCCCGTCTCCACTCCGCCCCTTCCCTGAGGCCCCGCCCTCACTCCGCCTCTTCCCACCCCAGCTCCGCCCCCTTCCCAAGGCCCTCCTTCCCGCCAGCTGCTCACCGTCCCCAGCACCTCCCACCAACTGCGGTGGGTGAGTACTGAGCACCCCCTATTTTTTCCATGGGTGCTCGAGCCCTGAAGCACTCGCGGCGTCGGTGCCTATGCCCCAGCCCCGAGTCCCTTCCAAGTGTCACCTGTGGGGTCCAGCCCCTGATCCTCCGTTCCCAAAGCACCAGCAGACCCCAGTTGGCCAGTTTCTGATGATAGAAAAAACCAAAAGGAAATTTATTCCAGAAAGAACAGAGCTTCAACTGGAAACACGTGGGAGAGACGGAACAACCGGTCACGTACAAAACAAACCAGAAAACATAAACTAGGACCTACCCCGATCAATAGGCACCTTTCCTAGCTAGCAAAGTAGCGCGTCACCCCCAAATTCACTCTTTTGCAGCGTTTGCTTGCCCCCAGGACACCCTCGCGTTCCCGCTCATCAAGGTACGCGCAGAGTGGCCTTCTCCACCCTGTGAGCTACTGGACCAGTTGCTTGTCTCTGTTCACAGACAGGGACAGCCCCTCACTGCCCTGTCGTTCCATTTCACCTCCATGCGGTTTGCCGTTGTCTTTGCGGGTTTCCGTTGACATCTTCTGGGCTGGGACAAGGGTGGAGAACTGAATCGTGAATTCCATCACCCCCGTTACTGGGGAAGGGTGATCGCTGCTACCTGAATGGGCCACCGCTGAGCCGTCTGAGTCCCTGGTGACAATCTTGCACTCCAAGTCCGCCAGGGCACACATTTCAATGTTAGTTACATGATTCCTTAAATATGACCTGTCCACACATCTCGCAGTGATTCGGAGTTTCAATCATAGAATCATAGAATCTCAGGGTTGGAAGGGCCCTCAGGAGGTCATCTAGTCCAACCCCCTGCTCAAAGCAGGACCAATCCCCAACTAAATCATCCCAGCCAGGGCTTTGTCAAGCTGGGCCTTAAAAACCTCTAAGGACGGAGATTCCACTACCTCCCTAGGGAACCCAATAAGTCACAAGCTTTCAGTAGAGACCTCACGTGCAGCTCCGCTGCTTGTTTTCTAACTCTGAAAATACGTATTATAGATTCTTACTCTTTGTACCCGCTCTCCTTACTAATAATGATACGCATCTTGATTGCAAAGTCGGCTGGTTAGTGTGAAAACAGCTACTTCATGCTGTGTTTCACCAGGGCAAGGTAAAGGCCCCATGTTTACTACGGTTGTGCTTCATACTGTTTTTTAACAACCTGGTATTAAATAGGCTGTACGAGGGTTGTGCACTTGGGGAATAATACTAGCTAACATTTTGCTTGTTCTTAAAACAAAGGCCCACATCCACATGGGGGAAAACAGAATAACCACGTGCCAGCATTGCTTTATCCTGGAGTGCCGTGTAAATTGCTGAAACTTGCTTTCAAATGTGCCTTTTTAAAATGGGTTTCTTTAAAAAGTTAGTTTGGATGCTTAAGCTGTTTGTGATTTAGAGGCATAAGCACTGAACTTTTTTTTTTCTCCGGGAAAATGTATGCGTGACCTCGGGCGGGTGGGGGAGGCGAATGGGTCTGTGGTTTTTTTAAAAGTATTTTGTCGCAAACTGTTTGGGTTTTGGATGCTTAAATATACGGGGTGCCAAATGTGGGCCGTGTATGTTTTAAAATGGTTATAAAAGTTGGTTTTCGTGTTTAAAATATTTAGGAACGTGTGCGGGTGGGTTTTCTACAGTGTTTTGTTGCAATTGCAAACTGCTTTTGAGGGCTTAAAATACTAGGAGTTTTTTTTTCACTCTGTGCAAATGTATGTTTTAAAACGGGATACAAAATTAGTTTCGATGCTTAAATTGCTTATGATTTAAGGGCATATGAAATGTGTCTTCCCCCTTCCCCACCCAGGAAAATGTACGTGTGATCTCAGGAAAGGAAGGGGTATAAAAGTGTGTTTTTTAAAAGGTATTTTGTTGCAAACTGTTTGGTTTTGGATGCTTAAAATACTGTTTTTTTTTTACTCTGTGCAAAATGTGGGGGCGGAGGGAATTGTTTGCGCGTGGGTATTTTACAGTCTGAAATTGATTGCGTAACGCAGTGACTTTTAAACAGTCCCATCACAACCAAAAAACACCCCCCTAAATTAGCACTTGATTTTTCACTTTCACACAACCGTTTCCTGTGTCTTGTAATCATGTTGACTCCCCACAGTCCGGTCAAAACAAGAGAGATCCTTAGACCCGAGTGCAAAGAAGCCAAAAGAAAAAAGAAAGAGAGGAGAGAAATTCTCCAGGATGAACAGTTGACAGATGGTTGAAACCTAGTAAATATGTTTTGATGATTTGTTTGGTCGCTTAACTGGTTTTGTTGTTAAGCAAATACCTAGGTGTGGGTGGGTTTCGGTGAGAGGCAGATATTATAGATCATAGAGTTAAGGGTTTGTTTGTGAACATTGTTTATTTGATGCTAAATCGGGACATCTTTTTGCTAATCAATCCTGTCTAACTCTCCTGACCTGCCGCAGTCAGAGCTAGGAGACGTGGCCAGCAGAACCACCGAACAACCAGGAATCTGCTGAGCCCGTTAACAATGCAATCAGCAGATGAGTGCAGACAAAGCATCAGGCCAACCCAAAACTTGGCTCCGGCCAGCCAAAACAAAAGACTCAAAAATCATCACGGCAGCCACACCTTCAGCTCCTCTGCGGTTCACACCGCACCAAGCCCTGAGAAAGCTGTGAGCGAAAACACGAAGGCGTGTGTGCGCTTTAGGGCGGTGAACAGAAAACCCCCGAGGGCTGCAAACACACACAGTGCCAGGGTGGCTACGGGCTGCAGAAACATGATAGCAACAATTCCTCTCTTCAGGTCTTCTCTTGTTAATACCAGCAGTCAGGGCCGGCTCTAACTTTTTTGCTGCCCCAAGCAGCAAAAAAAAGCGCGGCCCCCCCCCGCCGAGCGCCGCGCCGCGCCACCCCCCCCGCCCCGCCGAGCGCCGCTGGAGCCCACCCCCCCCCGCCGAGCGCCGCCGGAACCCCCGAACGCCGCGCGCCGCCCGCCCGCCGAGCGCCGCGCCCCGCGCCGCCCCCCCCGCCGAGCGCCGCGCCGCCAGAGCCCGCCCCCACCCCCCACCGAGTGCCGCCGGAACCCCCCCCCCAGTGCCGCGCCCGCGCCGCCCCCCCTGCCGAGCGCCGCGCCGCCGGAGCCCGCCCCCGCCCCCCACCGAGCGCCGCCGGAACCCCCCCCCCAGCGCCGCGCCCGCGCCGCCACCCCCGCCGAGCGCCGCGCCGCCGGAGCACCCCCCCACGGAATGCCGCGCCGCGCTCCCCCCGCCGCCCCTTAACAGGTGCCGCCCCAAGCATGTGCTTGGTTGCCTGGTGCCTGGAGCCAGCCCTGCCAGCAGTAAGGATTTTAGAAATTGGAAGGAAACACTGATGATGGATGTTCTGTCCCTGAGTACCGACCCTTTGAGTGACTTGGAAAGCAGGGTGGATAAAAATCAATGATTTAAAAAAAAAATCAGGTTCTTTTATTTAAATTGGATTTTTTTGCTAAAATGCTTTTTGAGGAAAAAACCAATCTAAAGATAGTTTTAATTAAGATACATTATAGCTCAAAGATACCTCATCATGGAATAGGGATTAAAAATTCTAATTCTATAGTATGAGACAATATATTCATGTCATGTTTAAGAAAAGTTTTGTAAATGAGTTCCAATAGTTCATGGATTAGGGACCCAATCTTATGGGGTTCCACGGGCTTCTGTAAAGATTATTTAGGTTAATCTTTCTATCTACCCAATAGGACACAGTGCTCAGTCTAGAAGATACCAGCAGAGATGCTTAGTTTTGCAGTTCTCAAACTGTGCATTTGTGTCTCTAGAGGTAACATGCTTGTTAACAGCAACAATGATTTTAAATAAATAAATAAATAATATACAGAGGCGAGACATAACAGACCTCAACCCTATTGTCCCTCTGCAAATGTGTGTACACAGAGTCAATCCCTTACCTCTCTCTAAACGTGCAAGGTTTCAGAAAGTTCAATGAATAGAAGATTGTTGGGGGCGGAATAGATCTGGACAAGGAGAAGAAGTCTGGAGATAAATGTGAGAAGCGAGGGACATATGCTTTTTTGTTAAAATATTATATATTTGCTGCTGAAGAAAAAAATTCCAGAATACTTAACACTGTTGTTTTAGTTAAATAAAACAATTTAAATGTCTGTCTGGTGATGTTCTCCTCCTAATACAGCCTGGCAAGAAAATCCTCCAAATATTAATGATTAACCTGTTGAACTGGAGATATTTCACCTCCCAATGACTTCATAAATATCTGCTTCAATTACCTTTGGTAAATGAAATAACCAAACAATCATTCGTTTTCTGATATCGCTGTAAAACTCATCTGAAAAATTTTCAAAATAAATCAGTGTTTAAAAATGTATAGTGTGTACCTTCTAAAAATGACACCTCCATCTATCTCGGAGTTGTGAAGAATATGTATTGAGGTTATAACAACCAACAAGAATGCACTTGTATGTAGAAATCCATGATTAAATCGAGTCTTCCTGACTAGTGATTTAAATCAATTTGATTTAAATCAAATCCACCTGTTGGAAAGACTGATAAATGTACAAAGTCTATGCTGGTGGCGCTCAAAAATTGGGGTTTTCTAACAGGAGACGGTAGCACTGCCCACACGGGCCTCGGCAGGGGCTCACGGTCATGCGGATAACGGGGTTGAAGCCCACGTAGCGGGGTTCCCATCCGCTCGTGAGAGGCCCTGGTCCTGATGCTCAAACGCCCCCCTCAGCGATGGGGTTTCTCCCCAAAACTTTCCAATGCAGCTAGTTCTCATAGATCGTAAGGCCAGAAGGAACCATCCGGGTCATCTAGCCTGACCTCCCGCACGTTGGAGGTGGGGCTAGTGGAACGACAATGTTACAATCGATTGTTCGGTTTTCAGTTCAAACCAGAGCACCCCACGGCCTACGCAGTAAGTGGCCACCCACCACCATCCAATGGAGGGCTTCGTGCTTTTTCCATTTCAACCTGTTACTTTGGTGCTTCACGGATTGGTTTTCAATCAAAATGGACGTCGGAGAGCCATAGCAACGCCCCCCACCCAAAAAAACGCCCCCCCCCACTTTGAAATGCTGGACAGGGAAGAGTTTGTTCTCCGAGCGTGTTTTATAAATACGGGAGAGGCATGCGACCCCGGGCAACGTGTCGGTGTGGGGTTAGGCCGGTGCTGACTTTGGAAATAATATGATTTTTCAACCGTTTAGCGACTTTGCGAGGCTAGAAAGCCGGACCCAGAGTGCGCCATGAACTCCTGAGGGGTTATTACACCTGATGATTTAGCTGGGAATTGGTCCTGCTTTGAGCAGGGGGTTGGACTAGATACCTCCTGAGGTCCCTTCCAACCCTGATAGTCTATGATTCTATGACCCACAGGGGTGTATAAACTCCTGAGCTTCTGTTTGATTTACTACCAATCTGAGGTCCCTGCCCCCCTTTTGGGGGGTGAATGCCCCTTTGTCCTAATTACTGACAATCTTTCCAACCCCCAGCAGGGCCTAATATCTTCAACCCTGATGGAAAGCGAAGGAAACCTGGGTTGGAGAGTCACCCCTAGGCCTGGTCTTATAGAGCCACTGAAGGTGATAGAGGCGCCTTCATTGGGTCGATGGGGCTGGGTCAGCGCTGTTGAGCTCAAGTGGGTGTGTCAGACGTCCGGGTTTTACACAAAATGCGAGAGCTCCTTGCTTGTCCTTTAAACTCACCTTGCTGGTTTTATTCCCCCCCGTTTCTCCTGCAGGCGTTTCAGCTTCTTGGCTGGGAATCCGTCTCTTTTCTTAAATAGCCGGGATCAGGCAAGCTATTGTATTGAACCGACATACGGCCCTTGAAAACAAACCAACCTGCCCCATCAAACCCTTCGTCTTATCTAAGGCCCCCATAACAGAAACACGGATGGTCACAGAGGCCTTTTCAATAGCTATTGTTATTCACAGATGCCAAGTTTTCTTAGGTTTGACCCCATGTTTGTCCCGGCACCATCCTCTGACTTCATCCTTTTGGATTTCTTACAAATCCTCTTTTTCCTAAGCAGGGCTCTGTGAGGTTCGTGCAGGCAGTATAATGCCCTAAGCTGGGATCCTTCGATTCGCTAATTCTCTTTAAACCACTGTCCGGGGCGCTAGCGCTTTGCACAGCATTCACCGAGGTGACACCGTGGGCTACATTTTGGTGGGTTAAGCACAGAGATTGCGTGGGATAACCTATGGCTTCTTCCCAGGCCCAGACACAGGCCCGGCGCTGGCAGTTTCTGTCCTCTGAAGTCCACGCAGTCATGATGCTGCTGGCCCGGTGCGTTTCTAACGCGGCCCTCACAATCTTCCGTCAGCTTCTGGGCCGAGGGCCTTCCTTCCGTCCGCACAGCTGTCATCCTCGTCCCGCTCGGGGGCCTCTTGAGCAATTTGTCTTGGCGTTGAGCAAAACCACGCTGGGCCTGATCCATCTTCGCTCGCTGAGGCACGGCTGGCCAGGGCCCCCGGGGCCTCTAGGAAGGTGTTGAGCTGTTGAGTTTCAGGGAAGGAACAGCTGTCAGTCCCCTGGGTTTAGATTTACCCAACCCCAGGTTGGTTCCCACCCCATTGACCCCCTTGCTTCTGGTCATGTGTCAGTCTCGGGGGTGGAGATTCCAGGGCCTTAAAGGTCAGGGGCGGGGACAGCATTTCTTGATGTACCCTTAGATGGCTTCCATGCTTGAGTCAACCCTAAACCGCCAACTGCCAGAAGCTGGGAATGGGCGACAGGGGCTGGATCACTTGATAATTGCCCCGTTCTGTTAATTCCCTCTGGGGCACCTGGCACTGGCCAGTGTCGGCAGACAGGACACTGGGCTAGATGGAGCTTTGGTCTGACCCAGTCTGGCCGTTCTCATGTTCTCGTGAGTTTGTCAGGGCTGAGACAGGAGTTGCTTGTAAAGAAACACTGGACATTTTGCTGGTTGGCAACAAGGAGCTTCTGTGTCACGGGACTCAATGGGGAAGTCACCCTAGAACGGTGCCCTGGTTTGTTGTATAAGCCTTGAGTAAGACGGGTGTCTGCCAGCATAATGGCTATTCTCCTGGAGTTGGTCCAGAGATGGGACCCTCCAGCGCAGGTGGTACAGTGGAGCGCTTGGGCGAGGATGAGACACATGCCCTGGGTTTTACAGTGCCCCCTGTGGATGACGATTGTGGTGTGTTGGAAATGGTATTAAAATTGTGAGCGATCAGTTTAGATTCTCAGTGGGTTTCCGGGTCCTGTTGGCAGGCTAGGGGGCTCTGTAGAGAAGCCTGTTATCAGAGTCACTTCTGCAGAGAGCCAGCCTAGAGTAATGCTCATCCAGTTATGTCCCTCTGCTTTTTAAGGAGCAGCCTGTTTTGTTTCTCTCTGTTTTGCAGGTTTTGTGTGTTCTCAATCTGGATTCTAAGCGATGTTATGTTCTAAGCAAAGTCATGTTACGTTGATACCTTCCAGACAGGCTATTTAGGTTTTGAGCTAACTTCTCTTTGTGTTTGCCATGAAAGTTAACAAGTATTACAAGGCACCAATGAGAAAATCGTAGGGAAAATTATGCTGGAGTTGCTTCAAACCTGCTGTTCTGAGAAATATCAATGAAATAGTTTTGCATTCAGTTGTCTTGTCTGGAGCAACTAGGATAAGAGTTGGAAAAGGCCAGGGCACTGCCTGGCTTTCTCAGCAGCTGGGAGATTCTCGCCACATGTGAATTTTAACCCAACCAGATGCTCACCGAACGTGTCTGCTGGGTGGGAAATTTCTCCTTGGAATCGGGATTTTGACAGGAAATTGGTTTTTGGCAATGGGAAATTGGGGGTTCGAGGCGGAACTAGGATATGAAGGGAAATTAAAATGTCAATGGGAAGTTTTCCTGAAAAGAGTCTGATTCCTGGGGGGAATAAAATTCGAGTTTGTGGCCCAAACTTTTCTGTTTTGGGCTTTTCTGTGAAAAGTTGAAATTTTCTACAGGAGAAAAATGCCTGCATTTTTCTGAGTATCTTTTACTGTGGTTTTTTGTATGGAAAAACAGGGTATTAGACCCAACATATTTTTGTTCCACAGAAAGTGTGTGATTTGGGAGGGGGACTTTGGGATTTATTTTTGAAAACCAAAATCTCAAGACATTTCTGGCTTCTTCTTTTCTTGTTTTTTGGCAACAAGTTGAAATTTTGTATTGGAAAAAGACATCTGTTTTCTGTGCCAGAATCTTCACAGGTGGGTAACGGTCACTGATCACAGCTGGGTGTGAGATTTTGTTCATCAAAGTGGAAGTGAAAGAGCATCACAGTGGAAGAAACGGAGATGGCGGGGAGCGGTCACCTTGGCCCAGGCGCTGCACAGACCCTGGCTGAGTGACCGCAGTCTAAACAGACAGGAAAGTTTTTGCCGGGCCTGTGAAGTTTTTACATTCAGCACTGCTTGGTTTGGATGTTTCTCTTGGTCTGTAACATGGTCACTTCTGAACACCGCGTCTGATCTATCCCCGTCTCTAGAAAGGTATGAGGTCTAGTGGGTTAGAGCAGCGGGGGCTGGGAGCCAGGACTCTTGGGTTCTCTGCTCACCCTATGTCAGTGCTGTTGCCCTCCCATGTGTCGCCAGTCCAGGCTCTCAGGCTGAAATGTTTGGGGTGGGGGGTGCCTCATCTCAGACCAGTGGATTGTGTCAGCAGCGCATCGCTTTGAAAGGTGAGTCACTTGGGGTGGGGAGGGACAAGTGTCCAGGCAGGGGGTGGGACAGCTCAGTGGTTTGAACATTGGCCTGCTTAAACCCATGGTTATAAGTTCAATCCTTGAGGGGGCCATTTGGGGCAAAAATCTGTCTGGGGATTAGTCCTGCTTTGAGCAGGGGGTTAGACTAGATGACCTCCTGAGGTCCTTTCCAACCCGGAGCTTCTATGATTCTAGGCAGATATCCTGCTTGGATCCATGCTGGGAGAGCCCTCCCCATGTGGTATTATGTGCAGCTGTTCTACAGCTGCTCCACCCCAGAGGTGGCTGCATCTCAGCTCCAGGCAAGCCATCCCTGTGTGGCATTGCTGGGCAATTTTTCCTCCGCTGTCCTGCCCCAGAGGTGGCCGCATTTCACAGCCACGCAAGCCCTGTGTGTTATTGTGGGTGGTTCTTTTCCTGCTGCTCCACCCCAGACCCAACTGCATTTTTGCCCATGTTTGCAATCCATCTTCCCCCACCAATTGTTGTTTTCTCTCTGCTCCCCAGCTCTGGTCCTCAGCCTGCCTATCCTGTGAACCGCAGGTGTATGTGTGTGTGTGTGTTAGAAACTAGCCCTCCAACCCCCCCCACCAAGCCAGGTCCGATCCCCCATGCACCAGATCATCGTCTATCCTGATTACAATAGGTGCAGCCATTCAGCCGACGTTGCTCTAGTGCAGCCGACGAAGCCAGTGCGATTCAGAGATGAAATCCACCCCATCTGCTTGCCATGCCCCTCTGATCCTCCCCTGCAAACAGCCCATGCTGGGTCACCAGCTGGGGAGAGTGTTACTCAGGTAGTAAGACCACCCCCCGGGGGAGGTGCAATCGCTCCGTGTCTAAAGCCCCGTGCTCCTGGAGTCCTGGGATTCCTGCTGCACCTTGAAATAAACCCAGCCCGGCTCTCTAAAATGTGTGGCTGTCACAAAGCTTGGCGGAACGGCAAAGAAGGAAGAGGCCAGGTGAGTGGGTCGCTTGACAACCCTGGGCCCATTCAGACAACAATGCATTTTATTACAGCCCAACTGCAAGGACACAAGGGACGCAGGCCGGACCTACCCAAATGGGAGACTGGACCCTGGGAAGCAGGGACCCTGGAAAGGACTTTGGGGGCCTAGTGGAAGCAAGTTAACACGAGCTCCTGCTGTGACTCAAAGGGCCAATGCGATCCTGGGGTGTATAAATTGGGAAGAAGGAGTAGGAACAGCGGAGCAATTTTACCGATATAGAAATATTGCAAACCGCATTGTGAAAAGGAGGCTGGAAAATTGCCCAGGGGTGCAGAAAAGAACTGCAAAAATTAACCCCGGACGGGCTGGAGGAGATACCGGACACAGAGAGATTTAAAGGGCTCGGTTCGTTTAGCTTCTTGGAAAAGGGGTCTGAGAAGGAGACCTGGCTGGGAATTTTCTTCCCCCCCCCCAAAACACGCAGCTTCAGCGAAACCAAAACTGGTCGTGACACAGGACGGGCTTCGCCCCGTCTGACTTGGCAATATTTGGGGAAAACAAGGTTCAAAAAGGCGGAAACGTCCTCGTTTGGACCTTTTCGAACCGGAACGTTTTTGGGTTTTTTTTTTTTTTTTTTTGAGTCCAACCGAGTTTGAGTTTTGAAAGTCCCGTTCATTTCACCCAAGAAACAACAACTCAAAAGAGAAACGAAACATTCTGCCACGGAGCCGAACAGCCGTTTTTGCCGGTTCGCCATCATTTTCGAGGCTTTGCCTTGGGGGCTTGATTTGGGATGGGGAACCATTGGACATCTCAAAACTTCTCCCGGGAGCGGCCTAACGGAGAGGTGACGTGTTTAGCAGAGACGTCCCAAGCTCTGGTTCCAAAGGAATTGTGGGTTTGTTCTCTGGCCCAGATTATATGGGCGGGCACGAGCAGAGAAAATGATCACAACAGACCCTTCTGGCCTTGGGAATCCCGGACTCTATGGAAGCACTTCCATAGGCAGGAAAAACCAGCGGAGGAAGGCAGAACAAGAACCGATGGTTGAAAATGGAAGCCAGACAACTCCCAGGTTTAACAGCCGGGGTAATTCGTGCAGAGGGACTATCAAAATCAGACAAGCCATCAAGGAATATCGCAGTACGAAGCGTTGGTTAATGGCCCTATCCTCCTGTGAGCTTGGAGGCTGAATGAAGGAACTAAAACAAAGCTGCAGGCGGACAATTTTCTGTCTCTTTGCTGTTTGAACGCTCACGGGGCCAGAGCCACCAGACTGAAGCCAGAGATCCTCCGGCGTTACTCCTGGGGCCGCCCAGAAAGACGCTTTGAACTGACAGCTCTGTCTCTCTCAGGTGTTAGCTGGTAACTCATAACCCGTCAATAGCTCCGGGACTGGCCACAGGCGTCGTCAGTGGTGTAGGATGTGGGGCACCAGTTGAACTGGGGTAAGTGACGGGGCTCTGGGGCCGGGAGCAACCTGAGTGTGGTGTGATTTTTGGTGGAAATGACCCTTCATCACAAAGTCCACTTTGCCCGGGTGGCCAGAGAGACTGGAGAGTCTAAGACTGTCCGTGACGTGACTTTTCTAGGGATCCAGGAGTTCCCATTTGTTCCTACTGTGTGGGTGCCTCATTTTCCCCTATGCATTTCTTAAGTATCTAGGTGGTGGGATCAGGGGGTGGGATTGTTGCAGAGCCCGAGAGGGCCAGTGCGATGCTGTCTGCACAGAAAATGGCCGACACCCTGTCTCCTGGCAACTGATGGCCTGGGCCCCTCCCCTGCAAGGTGCCAGCTGAAGGTGTTGGAGAACAAAGAGATCAGGTGACCTCCTGGCCCGGGAAAGAGACAGGCCAGAGGAGGGGCTGGAGAGTTGCAGTTTCGAGCTGGCTGGGGAAACGGAGGGAGGCCCAGCACTGGGGTCTGGGCTCCCTGTCCCACAAGATGGACCTGACTGAGGGGTCCTGTTGTCGGTACCTACAAGCTCTGTGTTGGACTGTGTTCCTGTTGTCTAAGAAACCTTCTGTGTTACTGGCTGGCTGAGAGTCCCGGGGAATCGCAGGAAGTGGGGGCTGCAGGGCCCTGACTCCCCCACACTCCGTGACATCCTGGCACGGTGAAATATAATTACAGGCACGCCGCCAGGTTGGGGTGTCTGCCCAGGCTGCCCCGAGGTCGGCCCTCACGGCCGTGAGCCGCTCCAGACGGCGTGGCACAAACGCCCCAGGAGACTGGCCAATTCCCCATCACGTCCGGCCTTAAGGAGCTCTGAGCCTGCGCTGCCCCCTGGTGGCGGTCAAGGAGGCTGCAGACGGAGGGGCGGCCCGTTAGCTCAGGTGGGAGAGTTTCGTGTCACGGGTTCGGGTCCCGCAGCTCTTGGGGAGCTGTAGCATAAGCTTTGCCTTGGTGTGTGTGTGGGGGGACGTTGGTGCGGTGTGGCCAGCCGGGAAGGGGAACGGATGCCGGTGTGGGGGTGGGTGGATGTGGGAGGAAAGGGGGTGGGGACTGGAGCAGAGGATGAGGGTGTGGGGGGGATGAGGATTGGGTGGGACAGCAAGGGGGATGGGCAGGCATGGGGGTGGATCCAGGAACGGGGTTCTCCGCCCCCTCTCTGCCATCCCCCCACCCCAGACTCCGCAAGAGATTCAGCCCAGCCTGCAACGCGCGCTCTGCACCATCCACCCTCACCCGGAGACTGGCAGGGACCCCGTCAAACCTGAAATGGGCCGTGCGCCTCCTGGATCGGCCCTACGCCCCTGACACTCGTCTGCCAGGGCAGCAGCGCAGCTGGAACTCTCTCACCCTCCACGTTTCCGGCACAGACCACGTCACCCGTGAGCTGCTCCGGCCCCAAGGAGGAATTTGCTACCAGTTTGTCATAGCGGTTGCTGCAGATCTCTGGATCTACACCCCCCCCCTTTTTTTTAGTTGATATTCCAGCTCCTTCTTTCCACTGGGGGGAGAATTTGATGCTATGAGTCCAGTCTGTGCTTTGGTGCCAGCCTGTTTATTTACAAGTTCTTTGTCCCCAAAGCAAACCACGATAGGGAGAAATCCCCAAGCCTGCCTCTCCAGCCGGTCCTGTGCCACAGAGAGCCCTGTCTCTTATGCAAGCAGGGTAAGAGGGAAGGGCCTCTCATGGATCGGTAACTGGTTAAAAGACAGGAAACCAAGGGTAGGAATAAACGGTCAGTTTTCACAATGACGAGAGGTAGATAGTGGTGTCCCCCAGGTGTCTGTTCTGGGACCAGTCCTATTCAACATATTCATAAATGATCTGGAAAAAGGGGTAAACAGTGAGGTGGCAAAATTTGCAGATGACATAAAATTACTCAAGGTAGTTAAGACCCAGGCAGACTGTGAAGAGCTACAAAAGGATCTCTCAAAACTGGGTGACTGGGTGACACAATGGCAGATGAAATTCAGTGTTGATAAATGCAAACAAATGGATGTTGGAAAACATAATCCCCAAAAAAATGATGGGGTCTAAATTAGCTGTTACCACTCGAGAGAGATCTCGGCGTCACTGTGGAGAGTTCTCTGAAAACATCCACTCAATGTGCAGCGGCAGTCAAAAAAAGCGAACAGAATGTTGGGCATCATTAAGAAAGGGATCGATAATAAGACAGAAAATATCGTATTGCCTCTATATAAATCCTTGGTACGCCCACATCTTGAATACTGTGTGCAGATGTGGTCCCCCCATCTCAAAAAAGATATATTGGAATTGGAAAAGGTTCAGAAAAGGGCAACAAAAATTATTAGGGGTCTGGAACGGCTGCTGTATGAGGAGAGATTAATAAGACTGGGACTTTTCAGCTGGGAAAAGAGACGACTAA
Source organism: Emys orbicularis (assembly GCF_028017835.1). Classification (NCBI taxonomy): domain Eukaryota; kingdom Metazoa; phylum Chordata; order Testudines; family Emydidae; genus Emys; species Emys orbicularis. The sequence goes on along the minus strand of NC_088686.1, from coordinate 158,136,261 downwards.
GGGGAGATATGATTGAGGTCTATAAAATCATGACTGGTGTGGAGAAAGTGAATAAGGAAGTGTTGTTTACTCCTTCTCATAACACAAGAACCAGGGTCACCCGATGAAATGACTAGGCAGCAGGTTTAAAGGAAGTATTTCTTCACACAACACACAGTGAACCTGTGGAACTCACTGCCAGGAGATGTTGTGAAGGCCAAAATTATAACTGGATTAAAAAAAGAATTAGATAAGTTCATGAGGACAGGTCCATCAATGGCTATTAGCCAGGGTGGGCAGGGATGCAACCCCATGCTCTGGGAGCCCCTAAATCTCTGACTGCCTGATGCTGGGATTGGAGGACAGGGGATGGATCACTCAATAATTGCCCTGTTCTGTTCATTCCTTGTGAGTGGCACCGGCCATTGTGTGAAGACAGGACACTGGGCTAGATGGACCATTGGTCTGACCCAGTCTGGCCGCTCTTCTGTTCTTATTTTCCCTCTGGAGGCCATGCTCTCTCCTGCGTCTCTCGCTGTCTTTCTGCCTTTGCCAAGCTATCTCCTAAGCCAGAAGTCCCCAAACTGGGGGCATGCCCCCCTAGGGAGGTGTGGAGGAACCTTCGGGGGCTGGGGGGGGGCAGCGGGGCCTGGGCCAACCCCCACAGTGGGGAGGGTGGGGAGTGAGCGCCACCCAACCCCTCCCCGCCCCCAGGTCTGCTCCAGTCCCATCCCCAGCCTCTGAATGGCTCTGAACTCAGCTGTGGGCCCGCCCCCAGCCTCGGCTGCTGGCAGTGGCTCCGTTCCCAGTCCGGGGCTGAGGCTCGGGGTGGGGCCAGGAGCGAAGCCACACATGGGTGCGAGTCCAGCTCCAGCCCCCACCATAGCCTGGCTGAGGCTCCGCTCCCTGCTCTCAGCCCCAGCTCTGGGAAAGATGGGGGGGGGGGAGGGAGCACGGACAGGGATAAGGGGGGCACGGCCCTCAAAAGTTTGGGGACCTCTGCCCTAGCCTCTGCCTTTGCAACCAGTCCCACGGAAATACCTCAGCCCACACAGCTTCACTCAGGCTTTGCTATATGGCTGACTGTCTTGGGCGGTGGCTTCTATTTTCTCCATCTCACTCCAGAAAGGGGCTTAATTGCTCCTTCCATTCAGCCTGAATGAAAGGTGTGTAACACACCCATAACCTTAAACAGGCCTGTGATTGTCTATAGATCGAAGGCCCCCTTGAAATGAACCTTTTCTAGCAGAACAACATTCCCCGTCTCAGCTCCACCCATCGTCCCAGTGGAATTTTAAACTGGTGATGCCCTGAATGACCTAACCCAGATGGAAAGAGAAGAATTTACCAGGTACAAACGATACAAGCTTAATGAGTCACATGTCGACTGATGGCTTTCCTGTGGGGATGCTTTCACATCGCCAACCCAAAACAGGGTTTACTCTCATCCGGTTCCACTTGGAGTGCCCTTCTCCCAATCCAATCGCCCCTGAGGAACGCCTATTGTGTCTGCGAGAGCTGCCGCCTGGGCCAGTCCCTGCCCCATCTGTTCCATTGGGGGACTCATCAGTGTCACAACCCTTCCAGCCTCAGCTTCCACAGCTACGTTCTCAGACTCGGGGGGCTGCCAAGCTGAAATCCTGCCCCCTGACGCCCCTTCAGATGGTCCTTATAGATAGCTTTGGGGTTAGACCTGGGACCCAACTGTGTCCGACGCACCACTGCATTTACTCAGCTCAGTGCTGTGGAGGGTCCTTCCAAGGTTTATCCAGCTTTGGGCTCTCACGCTTCCTTCCCCTAGCATTGTGGGACCCGAGCAGGGCCCGCTTCCAACAGCTTCCCCACATGACCTTACACAGAACTGTTGATGTCACCAGGCATCACCATCATCCCAGGTAACTCAGGAGGGTGGAAAATCACAAGTGTCAATGAAGCCTTCCTGCTCCAGGCCTAAAATGAACCAAACTCCTTCCATGTTTAAACTCTAATCGACCTCAAAAGCCAGGTGCAAGTGGAATGTGTAAGCAACTTGCTATCAGTGGTAATCCCCCTTACTGGTAGCAAGCGGTAATAATGAGGCCTGCATACCTCTGGCTGAAGGAAAGATAATAAATCACAGGAAAGGGACAAGATAGTAGTTCAAGAAGTGTTACTAACGAGCTGAACTTATAGCTGCCAACATAATCTAACTGCTTAAATATAATTGCTATTTGCGTAGTAACTGTTACCAGGAATGGGAGGGGTAAAGAGAGGAATGGGGGGGAGGGGGAGGATGAGGCTTGACTGTAAAGGTATAAAGGAAAAAAAACTGTTTCTGTTAGTGTGCTTGATTTGAGACGTGCCTGTCTCCTAGCACCGCTTTGAGATCTCAAATAAACTTTGTTTGCTTCTCCACCTGGTGTGTTTATTGACGCGAAGCACACCGGGCCACGAACCTCGCTGTTGCTGTCCTCGGGCACCCTGTGCTGGCAACAGAACCATAGAAATGTCTGGATAGGAGGGACCATGAGAGGTCACCTAGTCCAACCCCCTGTGGCCCTGCACAGAGGACAGAGCAAGGAAACCTAGTGACAGGGGTTTGTCCAACCATCCGTTGAAAACCTCCAGTGACGGGGATCCCACAACCTCCCTGGGAAGCCTGATCCGGAGCTGAACGACCCTGAGAGTTAGAGAGTTTTTCCTAATATCGAACTGAAATCGCCCTGACTGCTGATTAAGCCCGTTACTTCCTGTCCTACCTTCAGTGGACAACTGATCTCTGTCCTCGTTATAACAGCCCGGGACGTGTTTGAAGGCTGTTATCAGGTCCCCGCTCAGTCGGCTTTTCTCATGATTAAACATGCCCAGAGTTTGTAACCTTTCCTCCTAGGTCAGGGTTTCTAAACCTTGGATCATTTTTGTTGCTCTTCTCTGGACTCGCCCCAGTTTGTCCACATCTTTCCTAAAGCGCGAGCCCAGAGCTGGACACAGGACTCCAGCTGGGGCCTCCCCAGTGCCGAGCAGAGCGGGACGATTATGTGACACTGCACCCCACATTCATCATCGTGGTATCACGATGGTGGGATTCTGGCATCATTATGTTGCACCTAGTCCAAGAGACGTCTTGTGAGGTGTCGGTGGAAAAGTGGTGAGTTGCTGAATAGGATTATCCTCTTTGTGGGCCTGTATCGTTTTTGTGTCTAACGTTATGAATATTGACTATGGCTCTGTATTTCAGCCCACATGACACTGACCTCCATAGTGATACCTGCATTTTCCCACAAACTGGGCTGGGAACTGTTTTTGGAACAAAGGATTCCCGCCATATGTTAAAGCTATATAAGGGTGTGTGTGTGACATCATCAAGTGGCCTCACTCCCCATGCAAGGACACTCCTGGAAACACCTGAGGAACAAAGACTGAACTGGGGGAAGTGCTGGTCCCAGGCTAAAAGGATTTCTAGCCAAACCTGGTAAACTGCTTGTCTCATCAGCATTAATTTGGGCATACATAGCAATGACCAGTCCACAATGTGTATGTGTAACCAGTAAGGGAAACACCCTACCCCATTAGATCTTGAGGAACAGTCCTGCCTCTCAGTTTCCCTAGCAAACAGTGTGAAGTAAGACACCCCCACCACAAGATCTTCCAGTTCCCCACTTTGTTACACCCCACTCACAGGCTGGGGTAGTGGAATTCCAGCATCTGGGAGTGATCTCAGGAGGTCCATCTCCAGATCCTTCTCCCCATATCAGAAAATACAGTTCTCAACTCTCTGGTCTATGCTCAACCTCCACTGCCCACTGCTCTGCGTTAGAAGTTTCGCTTAGGGTGAGCTCCCTCACTCAGGGCATATAAAGCACAGCCCTGTTGCCCTTTTATCCCACAATAAGAATAGCCACAATGTCATTTGCCATGCACCCAAAACTTCAATGAATTTTCACCCAAAGACCAAAACATTGACTCTCGAATGCTGGGGGTAACCACGGTGCAAATGAGGCCTGGTCCATGCCAGCCCTTCCTCCGCTTCACCAGTAGATGGTAGCAGAGACCTCCTTCCTCACTGAGCTTCAGCCAGCACTGGGTGAAAGTTTGAAGGCCGATCAATGTAGATTTGGCTTGACTGAAACCTTTCAGGGCTTGGTGTCGGATTCTTTCAGTCGAGGGGGGAAAAAATCCTCCCAAAGCTTGAAATGGTTTGATTTTTTTCTGATTCAACTTTTCTCCAAAAGAAAAGTTTCATTTGACCAGAAACAATTTTCCCCCTGGAGTTTTGGGGCTTTTTTGGGGGGAAAAATGTTCATTTCAGATCAACCCAAAATGATAATTCCCCCCCACCCCAATTTTTCGGAAGGGCCAGAGATTAGAAGACCAAGTTCCGTGCACACAGGGCAGAGGGCTAGACCAGTGCATCAGGGCTGCTTTTGATCGAACTAATGTCTAACCTACCTCTCTCTGGCTGCAGTTTAAGCCCGTATCTTCTCGTCCTGCCCTCGGTGGCTAAGGAAAACAATTGCTCACCCTGCTCTTTATAACAATCTTTTACGTACTTGACGACTGTTCCCATGTGCCCCCCTTGGGCGGCTCTTCTCCAGACAAAGCAAACCCAGGTTTCAGAGTGGTAGCCGTGTTAGTCTGTATCAGCAAAAAGAATGAAGAGTCCTTGTGGCATCTTAGAGACTAACAAATATATTTGGGTATAAGCTTTCGTGGGCTAAAACCCACTTCATCGGATGCATGCAGTGGAAAACCCCGTTTTTTCCAGTCTCTGCTCGTCGGCTGTGTTTTCTAGACCTTTATTCATACTCGAGTATGGGCCCACTTGAGATCAACTGGTGACGGCCCATGTGCCTGAGTCTGCGGAGAGCCTGAGCCCGTCGCTCGGAGACGAGGGAGCTGCTCTGAATATGCTTCCAGGGGGCAGGACTGGAGCATCCAAACCAAAGGCAGCTGGGCTTGGATCGCTGGGAGGTGGGCAGTGTCGGTGGGGGGGGGGGGGGTTTCCAGGTAGCCCCTTCTACAGCTCCACAGCGCCCCCTGCATGTGTTTCTGAAGGGGGATGCTGCGTCCCCACGACTGGTGATCAAACATAAAACAGTTTTGCAGCAAATTGTTGCCCTGGGCTCCGGGCCGCGGGTGTGTGTGTGTGTGTGATGCTGGCGAGAACGGAGGAGCCGTGTTGCGCATGGAGTGGGGTGGGAGGCGTTGGCCAAACACTCCCAAAGCAGGGTGAACACTCATTAGGGCTGAGTTTTCACTGGAGACCTGGGACTTTGCTGTGAAGTGTGGCTTGGAGGGGAATCGGGTGCAGAGAAGAGCCCCAGAAAGGAACTGGGGGCTGGAGTGAAAACATTGCAGTGGGAGACAAAGCTGTTTAGTGTCTCCAAGAGCATCCGAGAAATGTGGGGCTGGAAGGGACTTGGAGAGGGCATCAAGTCCTGCCTCCAGCACTGAGGCAGGGCCAAGGAAAGCTAGACCAGCCCTGAGCGGTGTGTGTCTGACCTGCTCTCAGAAACCTCCAATGACGGGGATCCCACAACCTCCCTGGAAGCCTGGTCCCGAGTGGAGCTACCCTGAGAGTTAGAAAAGTTTTTCCTAATTCCCAGCCCCTTGCTGCAAGCTAAGCTGCTTCCTTCTGGTCCCCCCTTCGCTGGACACGGAACACAACCGGCATCTTTAGAGAGACCCTTGTTCTCCCATCCCAGCTCAGCCTTCTCTTCCCCAGGCTGAACGCAGCCAGGGCCTGCAGCCGCCCCTCGCTGGCACCTGAATGGGTTTGTCCTGGGACATGGGGGAAAGGAACGTGCATAAAAGAGTTTTATGTCTACACTGAGCCCTGCTAGGCCTTCCCCCCAACCCCCTAGACCCCCACTTCCCTCCCAGAGCCAGGGACAGAACCCAGGAGTCCTGGCTCCCAGCCCCCTGCTCTAACCACTAGACCCCACTCCCCTCCAGAGCTGGGGAGAGAACCCAGGAGTCCTGGTTCCCAGACCCCCCCACACACACTTTAACCCACTAGACCCCACTCCCCTGCCAGAGCCAGGAATAGAACCCAGAAGTCCTGGCTCCCAGCGCCCCCCTGCTTCAACCACTGGACCCCACTCCCCTCCCAGAGCCAGGGAGAACCCAGGAGTCCTGGCTCCCAGCGCCCCCCTGCTTCAACCACTGGACCCCACTCCCCTCCCAGAGCCAGGGAGAACCCAGGAGTCCTGGCTCCCCTCCCAGCCCCACCTACCAGTGGCTATTAATATCCTCCCCTCTGGCTACACCCCTCCCACGCCCTGGTAGCCAATCTCCTCGAGTGTCAGAGCCCCACTGCCGGGCAGGAGGAAATAGAAATCACCTGACTTTACTTTCGTTTCCTCAGGTGGACGCTGGCAGAGCGAGCTGTGGGGCAGGTAAGGGGGGGGGAGTAACTACCATCCCCGGGGGGCAGAATCGCTCCCTCCAGTCTATCCCCCCCACGGGGCAGGTTCGTCCCCCGGCCCCTCTATTCTGCCCACCCAGACAACCCCCCTGAGATCTGAATTGCTGGTTTCGAACCAGTGGCACCTGGGACGCACCCAAGGTAAATTCCAGCCACTCCCCGGCCCCGGCCCCGGCCCCACCAGCGCAGCCCCGCGGATCCCCGCGCAGCGAGCCGCGCCCGGCCGCCAATCCCCAGATCTGCTTTAAAAATCCCGAGAGGCTGAAAATCCCGCTGCCCCCGGGGCACTTGCGCCCTGGAGCGGAGCGGACGGGGGCGCAGATCGCAGCGGGCTCTCCCCAGGTGTGACGGCTGGGGACACGGGATTTCCTCCTTCAACAGAGTCGGGAATTAGTAGTGTTTAGTGCCAGGGAGCCAGGACTCCTGGGTTCTCTCCACAGCTCTGGGAGGGGGGCTATTGGGTTACAGCAGAGAGGGCTGGGAGCTAGGACTCCTGGGTTCTCTCCCAGCTCTGGGAGGGGAGCTGGGAGCTGGAACCTCTGGGTGCAGTGGGGCTGTGGCATGAGGTGCTGGCTAAAGAGCGTTTTCTCATTTCTTGGGGTGCTAGTGGGGATGGGGGGGTGTCCCCAGTACACCAGGACAACACTGGGGGACATGGAGCTCAAGAAGTGGGATTAAGACATGGTGTGTCCCATCCCTGCTCTGTGAGTCAGTTTCCTCCTCTGCCAGCTCTCCTGTTTGAGTACAGTGGGTGTGAGGGGGTTAATCCATTCATGTCCTGTTGTCTCAGTCCTCCAGCAGAGTTTGGCTTTAGCCCCAGCCCAGGAGGACGGGCAATCGGTCAACTGGAGCCCGGCCTGTCACCTGCTGTGTTATGGGAAATGCAAATAATAAAGGGTAAGTGCTCCAGTCCCACCCAATTCAGACATAACCTATTCCAGAGCTGGGGCTAGAGTCCATGAATCCTCGCTCACAGCCCCTCCAGTCTATCCCCTACACCCCAATCCCCTGCCCCCCCAAGCTGGGATAGAACCCAGGAGTCCTGGCTCACAGGCCCCCTGCTGTGTGTCTCCCAGGCCAATCCCACCCCCATCCTCAAAGCCAACTCCAGAGGGGATGGTGAAGCGACTCCAGGAGGACGTCACCTGCTCCATCTGCCTGGACATCTTGGAGGACCCCGTCTCCATCGAGTGCGGCCACAACTTCTGCCGGGGCTGCCTCTCCGCTCACTGGAGCGGGGTCTCGGCCTGGGGGTCCCAGTGCCCCGAGTGCCGGGCTCCCTGCTCCAGGGACAGGATGACCCCAGACACACGTGTCAAAAGCCTGGTGGAGAAAATCAGAGACCTGCCATGCGAAGAGACGCTGACAGCAACAGGGACAGCGAGCCCTGAGGTGGGTGCAGCCATGGCTGGTCCAGAGATGCAGCCACCTCTGGGGCGGGGCAGCTGGGGAACAGCCACATGGCCGCACCCTACAGCACAGCACCCCCTAGCCCCACGCTGGGGCCCTTGTGTCAGAGGGAAGGCCGGCTAACGGGATTCCTGTGTCCCTTTAGTAAGGGGTCAGGTCCCTGGGCTGATAAGGGGGGAGCTGGGCACACACGGCTCAGATCTGCTGATAAGAAATTAACCCCGGAGCAAACAGCCTGTGACTCCAGCCATGGGGCCCCGGTGAGGGGGCTAGCTGGCTGGAAGGTGGGGTGTGGGGGGGGGAGAGGATGGGACATGGGGCCTTTCCCTTCTAGGGGGCACTGGCTTGGATCTGGCCCAGGGCGGGACTGGCTGGTTCAGGGGATGGGAATGGGGTACTGGGCTCTGACCCGGGGCACAGGGGACTCACCATCTCAGAGGTGGGGTCCCAGCTCTGACTCTGCTCTGTCCCTGCAGCAGGGGCCGGGGGCTCAACCGGAGCAGGGGCGCCCGGTGCAGCTGGTGCGTCTGGACGAAGAAGGGGGCCTGATCCTGGACGAGGAGGCCCTGAGCCGCTGCCTGGAGCAGCGTGGGGTGGGGGACGCCCCCGTCTGCCTGGTGTCTATCATCGGGGAGCAGCGCCGGGGCAAATCCTTCCTGCTGAACTACCTGCTGCGCCGGCTCCGGAGCCCGGTGAGTGGAGCCCTGATCCCCTTCCAGAGCCGGGGAGAGAACCCAGGAGTCCTGGCTCCCAGCCCCCCCTGCCCTAACCCAGTAGACCCCACTCCTCTCCCAGAGCTGGGGAGTGAACCCAGGAGTCCTAGCTCCCAGCCCCCACTGCCCTGACCCAGTGGGGAGCTGTGGGTCGGTCTAGACCCTCGTCTGTGTGTCCGTCTAGACGGAGTGTTTGTTTAGATTTCACCGAGTTTCTGTGTGTGTCTGTCTCAGCCTGAGTCTGCCTGTCCATCATCTTTCTAGCATGCTGGTCCCCACACTACCTGCCTCTAATAAAATACCCACAGTCCCCCTGCACTAATTGCCCCTCCCCCCGTGTCTCCCTCCCCCCCCAGGATGTGAAGGACGGATCCTGGATGGGCCGGGAGGAGGAGCCCCTGGAGGGGTTCGAGTGGCGAATTGGCGCCCGCAGCGTCACCAAGGGGGTGTGGGCGTGGAGTCAGCCCTTCTGGGTCCCCACCGAGCAGGGGCAGGTGAGTGGGAAGAGGAGGGAGGGGAAATGGGGTGTGGGGATGAGTGACCCCAGCAGATCTCTACTTGGGGGAACAGAGCAGACAGGGGCTGGGGGGGGCTCTGTGACCGGGGCCTGGGAGGGGAAGCAGGGAATACAGTGCCCCCCAGGGCCCGGGTCTCACTCGGTGCGGGGGGCAGAGCAGGGAGCTGGCGTGTGACCCCGGCCCACGGCTCCCCCCCAGGTGGCCGTGCTGCTGGTCGACACCGAGGGCTCCATGGACATTGTCAGAGACACGGAGACCAGCGTCAAACTCTCCGCCCTCTCCATGCTGCTTGGCTCCTACCAGGTAGGCGCTAGGGGGCGCTGTGCTGCGGGGAGCGGGGCAGGGCTCAGCAGGGGGAGCTCTCCCCTGGCAGCCAGGGCTGGCCCCGATGCCCCAGGTAGGCGCTAGGGGGCGCTGTGCTGCGGGGAGCGGGGCAGGGCTCAGCAGGGGGAGCTCTCCCCTGGCAGCCAGGGCTGGCCCCGATGCCCCAGGTTGGCACTAGGGGGCGCTGTGCTGCGGGGGGAGGGTCGTGCTGGTTCTGTATCTAACCCTGTCCTCTCTGATTACTTGCAGATCCTGAATGTTTCCAGCCAGCTAAAGGACCCTGATCTAGCATATCTGGAGGTGAAGGGGGAGGAGGGCAGGATGTGGCACCGTTCTCACACAGCCCCAGTGGGGTAGTCTGCCCATTCTACAGCTGGGGAAACTGAGGCCCAGAGAGAATCAGTGACTTGCTGAGGTCAATGGGGAGTCTGTGGAACAGCCAGAGATAGAACCCAGGAGTCCTGGCTCCCAGCCCCCCCCCTGCTCTAACCCACCAGCCCCCCCTCCCCTCCCAGAGCTGGGGAGAGAACCCAGGAGTCCTGGCTCCCAGCCCCCCTCCCGCTCTAACCACCAGCCCCCACTCCCCTCCCAGAGCTGGGGAGAGAACCCAGGAGTCCTGGCTCCCAGCCCCCCTGCTCTAACCACTAGACCCCACTCCCCTCCCAGAGCTGGGGAGAGAACCCAGGAGTCCTAGCTCCCAGCCCCCCCCCCCCGCTCTAACCCACCAGCCCCCCCTCCCCTCCCAGAGCTGGGGAGAGAACCCAGGAGTCCTGGCTCCCAGCCCCCCCGTTCTAACCACTAGACCCCACTCCCCTCCCAGAGCTGGGGAGAGAACCCAGGAGTCCTGGCTCCCAGCCCCCCTGCTCTAACCACTAGACCCCACTCCCCTCCCAGAGCTGGGGAGAGAACCCAGGAGTCCTAGCTCCCAGCCCCCCCCCCCGCTCTAACCCACCAGCCCCCCCTCCCCTCCCAGAGCTGGGGAGAGAACCCAGGAGTCCTGGCTCCCAGCCCCCCCGTTCTAACCACTAGACCCCACTCCCCTCCCAGAGCTGGGGAGAGAACCCAGGAGTCCTGGCTCCCAGCCCCCCTGCTCTAACCACTAGACCCCACTCCCCTCCCAGAGCTGGGGAGAGAACCCAGGAGTCCTAGCTCCCAGCCCCCCCCCCCCGCTCTAACCCACCAGCCCCCCCTCCCCTCCCAGAGCTGGGGAGAGAACCCAGGAGTCCTGGCTCCCAGCCCCCCCGTTCTAACCACTAGACCCCACTCCCCTCCCAGAGCTGGGGAGAGAACCCAGGAGTCCTAGCTCCCAGCCCCCCCCCCCCGCTCTAACCCACCAGCCCCCCCTCCCCTCCCAGAGCTGGGGAGAGAACCCAGGAGTCCTGGGGCCGTATCCAGCAGGGCCCAGCTTCTGTGCTGGTCCAGGGGCTGGAATTCGCCCCTGCCCGAGCTCCAGGCTTACTGAGAACATGGGTGTTGCCCGGAGTCTGGGAACGTCTCAGTATTTGGTATCTTGGTCTAGTCTGTTCCTACCGTTGGTGGGCATGGGGGGCAAACAGAGCCCCTGGCATGGGGCAGGGGAGTGGGGAACCTTGACCTGCAGTTCTGCTCTTTGGCCACTAGGTGTCTCTGCACCACAGGGGGAAAGCCGTGGGACTGGGGTAACAGACCAAGACCAAGCTGGAGCTGCAACTTTGCGGGGTGGGGGGGATGTTTGTTGGTAGGATTTCCACTCCCACCCGCTCCCAGGGCACACGCTGCCTCCCCGCCCCAGAGATCCTAGCTCCAGACTCACCCCCCTGCTCTCTCTGCTCTGCAGATGTTTCTGCACGTGGCCGAAGAGGTGGGAAAGGAATACGGGCTGGAGTCCATTCAGGTGAGAAGACATTTCCCCCCATCCCCCGCCCCACACCCGAGGGGTTCAGCCTTCCCCTCCTGACATCGTCCCGTCTCCCCTGCAGCACCTAGACCTGCTGGTGCGGGACTGGAGCAACTCGACGGTCCTTGGAACTGACGGTGGGAAGGAGCATCTGAGAGACGTCCGACAGGTGACTGTGGGGAATGGGACCTGGGGCCTTTGCCCTCTGGGGGGTGTTGGCTCTGATCCGGCCCCAGGGCAAGGGCCTGGCTGGCTCAGGGGACCAGGGAATGGGTCCCGGGGTATTTTCCTCTGTTGATGTCTCACTTCGCTGATTTCGCCTGGCTCTGGCAGATGCTGGCGGCGAGGTCCCCTTGCAAACACCCCAAGGCCCTGGAAGCGCTGAGCAGAAGCAGCACCCGCTGTTACCTGATGCCCTTCCCCGGCAGGCGGATCATGACTGGGAGCCAGGGAAGCCTGAGAGGTAACGGACGCGGGACAGCGGCTCTGAGCCTGCGCGACGGGGCGTCTCCGTCTCTGCCAGGAACGGGCCGTGGGGGGATGCTCCGGCTCCGGGTTCATTGCCATGTCCCTCCCCTTCGCAGACATGGATGAGGATTTCCGGGACAGCCTGAGGGACTACGTCACCACCCTGGTGGGCTCGGCCAGTCGACACGTGTGGAGAGACCGGCATGGGGCGTTGCTGACCGGGACACAGCTCGCTGCTCGGATAACGGTGGGGACTGGCCAGCTGGGGATGGGGTCTCAGTAGGGGGCGCTCTACCCTGGCTGTCAGTGCTGGCCCCATGCCCCCATGTGGCACTAAGGGGGCTGCGCTGCAGGGAGTGGGGTGGGGGTTCTGTAGGGACGCTCTCCCCAGCAGTCAGGGCTGGCCCCAATACCCCATGGTGGCACTAGGAGGCGCTGTCCTGCGGGGAGCAGGGTGGGGGCTTAGCCCTTTTTGCTGAATTTTTGTTAATTAAGAATTAGGGTTGTATTTATATCCTAGCAGAATCCCAGCTTGGATGATCCTACTGAGCCTTCCTACATCATCCAGGGAAGTTCTTCATTTCCCCGCCAAACTGATTCCCACCGTTGTCTTATGGCCGTTGCCCAGCTGCCCTGCCCCAGAGGTGGCTGCATCTCCGCGCCGGGCAGCCCATCCCCATGTTCACGGTTTTCTAAGCCCTGTGGAGTCTGTATTGTGATTTCTTGTGCTTTCTTTGCAGAAATTCTCTGATCTGATGAAGAAACATCACTGTGGCTTCTCCTCTCCCGCTCAGGTACCTTCTCTGCCTGTCTCTGCCTCTGACCTGATCAAGGGGTGTGTCCCACCTCCTGAATTCACTTCCGATGTAAAACTGCTTCCTACTTTTGTCTTATTGCTGCTGCCTCACCCGAAAGGTGGCTGCATCTCTTGTTGGGCAAGTCATCCCCGTGTGGGGTTGCTGTGAGACTATTCCCCAGCTGCCCCACCCCAGAAGTGGCTGCATCTCGGCACTGCGTGAGCCCATCCCTATGCAGTGTTGTGTGTGTTCCCCTATGCTCCACCCCAAAGGTGGCTGCATCTCAGGAGTGTGTTACCACTTGTTGGAAAATGTTTTTTTTTTTTTTTTTCCCCGCAGACAAATTTGAGTTTCCGTTGAAATATCAAAAGCTGAAATACTTTGATCTGGAAATGCCACTGTGGTGTCTCATGGGAATTATAGCTTGGCTCTGCATGCTCCCTTTTCTCCCCATAAATCAGTTCTGGTCAGACTGCAGCTCCCATGATGCACCACAGAGGAGGGAGATGATGCATCATGGGAGTCCATGGCTGTGGGGCATCATGGGGCTTGTAGTTTGTGTCCCTGGCGTCAGGCAGAGCTGCCGCGGTGGCGCATGGGAGTTGTAGTTTCACACTGGCTAGTGGCGTCGCTCTGTTACATGAGGTTGCTGCGGTGGAAGCTTCAGTCGCTAGGTGGAGACAGGGCCCCATAAACTGTGGCTGACCCCAGCCTTGTCCTCCCTGTGCAGATGGCCATCACCTTCCAGAACCAGAGAGTCTTGGACAGGGCCAGCGCAGACCACGCTCTATTTCTGAAGGAGAAGGTGAGTTTGGGGGGGGAGGGCTCTGTCCAAGCCAGGAGAACCCCAGGGAACCATCCCAGTGAACACTACTGACTGTGGGCTTGGGGGTAGGAGATGGAATCTCGTATCTCCAGCTCCCAGGGTGGCTATAGAGATGAGAGGCTCAAACTCCTGCACTGGAGTTGTGGGGCGGGCGGGCGGGAGGGAGATAAGTTTGCCCTGTGGCCAGCTGCAGTAGTGGAGGCGTGATGGCCCAGGTGGTTAATGGACTGGACCAGGACTAGGAACTCCTGGGTTTTGTCCACTGCAATGCCGCAGACTCCCCTGGGTGAGTCACTGAGTCTCTCTGGGCCTCAGTTTCCCCATCTAGCAAAGGGGGAGAATGATCCTACCTTTGGGGGTTTTAGCCTGTGAGCTTTTTGGGGCAGGGATGGTCTCTCACTGAGTTTGTGGGCCGGGCCCGGTGCAAGGGGGCCCCCATCTCAGTCCCGGATTGTGTCCTACTCGGCGCGGGGGGTGGTGGTGGTGTGTGGAATCTGTGCAGCGCTTGCCCTTTCTTACGCCCTTGGCCCTCTCCTCTCCTGGCGGGCGCAGGACTGCAACTCCCAGAACCCAATCACCTGCCTGAAGGTGCAGCCGAGCAAGATGGCGAAGTTGTTGGCGGAGCGGCGCGGGCAGTTGCTGTGGCGGTGCTGGACGGACATGCCGGAGCTGGCGCCGGAGACAGAGGCCCGGCTGACGGAGCTGGAGGAGGAGCTGACGCGGGAGGCTGAGACCTTCCTGGAGACCTACGGGAAGCGCTTTAAGACATTTGCCATTTTGGCAGGCGTGGGTGCGGGGGTGGTGGTCCTGGGACCGGTGGGCGGAGCTTTCGGTGCTGGGATCGGTGCTGGGATCGCCGCTGCTGCCATCGCTGCCGAGGCGGCTGTGGCCATTGGGGCTGGGACGGGCGCCGTGGCCGGTATCATCGTGGGTGGGGGCGTGGGCGGGGGCGTGGGTGGCAACATCACCCGGAAGGACAGGCAGAGGGCTGAGGCTGCTGGTGGTGGGAGGGAGGAGGGGGATGGAACTGAGGCTCTATCCGACAACAAACCCCTGATCTGATTGGTGTCGGCCCCCCTCCCCCCACTCTGGGGCTGACGAATGGGGTGACGGGGCTGCAGCATAGCCCAAATACGTCCCCAAGAAGCCACCCCAGAGCGGGGAGCCATCACCCACAGATTCCAAGAAGGGACATTTAGATCCTCTCGTCTGACCTGCTGTGCCACCCAGGCTGGAGAACGCCGCCCACTTCCCCCTGCGTTGGGCCCGATATCTCCCCTTGGACTAAATCATCTCCCGGAAAGGCGGCCAGTCTGGCTCGGAAGCCAGAAGAGATGGAGACCCCACCGCTTTCCCATTGGTGAATCACCCGCGCTGTGAAAAATCCGGCGCCTCATTTCCGATTGGAGTTGGTCTGACTTTAACTTCCAGCCCTCGGTCCTCGCTCTGTCTTCCTCTGACATTGCAGGGCCACTCTGGCTGCAACGCGAAGCGCTTGGAAATGCCCGGCCGATGGTCCTGTCCCGAGATCACCCACTGGGGGTGACAACGGGCGCCTGGCTTACTTCCTACATGAACAGTCCTGTGGTCCGCTCCTGGGGGATAGATCTCCAGCCACCCCTCTGAGCAGGAAGGCGGGTCCAGGGGAGAGGGCACAGGAAGACCCTGTGGGTTCCCTGCTCTACCATGGACTTCCTCTGTGACCTTGGCCAAGTCCCTTAGTTTCTCCGTGCCTCAGTTTCCCATCTGTATAATGAGGGTAATAATGCATTGAAAGATGGTGAGGGGTTTGAGCTCTACTGAGAGAAAGCGCTATCCAAGAAACAAGAATCGTTATTTATTCTGAGGGAGGGCTATAAAACCATCCGAAGCTAAAGGGAATCGGTTCCACACCCATCAACGCACGCTGAGCAGGGGACACTGTCTGGCCAACTCCACTGGAAGTCTCAGCTCTGACCCTTCAGCGCTGGTGAAAGGCCAGGACTTGGGCTTGGGGATTTCCAACCAATGGGGGCTCGGGCTAACGGGACTCTCCAGCTGTTCCACGCCAGCCTCCGCTGGCGCCTACGATCCGATAGACCACTCTAGCGTGAGGTACGGGGTCAGCTCCATCCTGGCCTGGGCTTGGTGAGTTGGGAGCGCCCCTTCCCCTCACAGATTCCAAGGCCTGGATAACAATGCCCAGTGATGGAGAATCTGTTCCAATTGTTCTCACTGTTAAAAATGTCTGCCTTCCAGTCTGAGTTTAGTCTACACTTTTCTGTGCTAGACCGAAGGACCTATTGTCAAATATTTGTTCCCCAGGTGGGTACGTATGGACTGGGATCTGGTCACCCCTTAACCTGCTCTTTGTTGAGTCCCAGCTCCCTAAGAACTCCTTGGAAACCTGATATCAGGGCTGTGGGTTTTCAGAGGCTGCACCTCTCGGGACATAGCAAGAGAAAGCAGAAGTCACTTGAGACTATGGTCTGCAAAGTGGTTCTGCTGGAAGGTGGCCAGTCAATGGGTCCTGGGTGCAGGACAGTCTCAGAGCAATGGAGGCATTTAAGCAATTTCCTTTGTGCGCAACAGGAGGAAAGGTATTTGGGGTACTGTGTTAAGGCGTCAAGGAGTGTGTGTGTGTGTGTGTGTGTGTGTGTGTGTGTGTGTGTCTGTGAGCACCTGTAAATGACCGCCCTGGGGAGTGCTAAAGAGTAATCTCCCAGATGTAAATAACTGTGAAGTTCTGACTCATCAAACCTTGAATGGCGAGTTCCTAGTTTTGGGACAAGTCTCCACAGAAACTGCCAGCTCTAATTCGGTTAGGGGAAGATACAGCTGCTGCTTATCGGAAGTGCTTTGTTAACGTGTATTCCTGTGGCTGGGGGAGGGGGGACAGAGAAGGGGAAACAGATTAGCCATTAAACGAACAGGAGTACTTGTGGCACCTTAGAGACTAACTAATTTATTTGAGCATAAGCTTTCGTGGGCTACAGTCCACTTCACTGGATGCATAGAATGGAACATATAGTGAGGAGATATATATACATACAGAGAACATGAAAAGGTGGGAGTTGTCCTACCAACTCTAAGAGGCTAATTAATTAAGATGAGCTATTGTCAGCAGGAGAAAATAACCTTTGTAGTGATCATCAAGATAGTTCATTTAAGACAGTTTGAGAAGAAGGTGTGAGGATACTTAACATAGGGAAATAGATTCAAGGAAATGCAGTGATGAAAACTGGAAATAGGATGCGAGCCGAAGCCTCACCAGCGCTGAGTAGAGTGGGACAATTACCTCCCGTGTCTTACATACGCCCTTCCAGTTAATACACCCCACATGACATTTCCCATTTTTACTCCCCATCACACTCTTGTCTTTGGTGATTTGACTGTGTTGATGACTTGATTCTAATATTGCTGCTGCTAATTTGATTACTTGATCTTATTTTCACCTCAACTGGAGAATGGCCGAGTCAGTTGGGTAGAGTTTGTACTGGCTTGGTCTTAGCGATCTGTTTTCTTGATTTTGTATTCAGGGTTGTTGTTTTACTTATAACAAAATGGCTAGAAAGCACACTGCGTCATTTTTTTTCTTTCAATCAGCAACTTGGGCCGGAACCATAGAGAATCTTTGGCTGGTACCAGCCAAGCCACTTTGGAAAGCCATTAGCTTCCCCTAAAGTAACTCTGGTTCTCATAGGGGTCTGTCTGGTGCCTGGCATGAGAGAACCCTGATCCCAGCTGCAGAGGAAACCCTAACCCCTAACAGCTCCTCATAACCTTAACCCCCGACTGGGTATGTGTCACTTAAATCAATTCCCTGCCTTTGCAGGGGCCGTGGTCATGGTGCACCTCAGTTCCTCCTGTTCTCTGCCTGTGGCACATGACAGTTCAGTCTCCTGAGGGCTGTAATGTTTGGGTCTAATTCTAGCTGTTGGCTTGGTCTGGGGGTGGCTGGGGGATGTTGGGGGGGGGGGGAAGCTGTGATATACAGCTCAGAGTAGCTGGTCTGGCCATGAACCCTAACCCAAGCAGCCCCCATATCTAACCCATAAATCTAACCCTACCTCTAACACCCACCCTCCAACCCTGCCACTAACCCATCTAACATCCAACCCCTGCCTTTACACTAACCTCTAAAAAGGGACCTGGCTCTCGGAGCGGAAGGGGGGGAGTTTTGGGATGGTCCTTAGGTTTTGCGGGAGGTCATTCCACCATCTGGACCAGGCCCCGGAGAAACGTCTGTCTCCCGCACCGATGAGCTTCACCCTTATTGCAGAGAGCGCCACTGTGCCAGCAAGTCAACCATGGTCTTCATCCTGGATCTCTCAGCTCTTTCAGACATGGAGGGCCCAGGGCATGAAGTGCCTTGAAGATAAGGCTGAGACCATGAACTTGATTCAATATTGTAGCACAGACCTGGGCATATGGCCCCTGTGTCCGGCCATCTTCTCAATATTTCACCAAAGGGGGTCCTGTGTGGGCTCTGCTGAATGCTGGGAAGCAGCCGCTTGTCACGGTTATTGCCAGATGTTTGTATGAGCAACGGTTTTAGAGCCAGGTCCCAGGTAGGATATTGAGTTCTGAATCTTCTGGGAGTCAAACATGAGGCGGGGGAGGGTGGGAGCCAACCCGGTCAACGTGAGAACAATGCACATCCGTGGAGGCAGCCTCTGTTTGCTGGCTGGACGAGATGCAGGCTGGCCATCTACAGAGACAAACCGACCCCAAGGGAATGCTCAGGAGAGGGGGCCCCTGGGCCCAGAGACAATAGCTTGTGCCTGGATCAGAGTAAAGGAAATGGCCCATTACAGAGGAGTGACTCTGCCAGCGGGGGGATGGGGGATCCCGGACTGGACAAGCGCTGTGAGAACCCTCCAGCGGGAGAGAAACACCTCAGCAGACAGGAAAGGAACCTGTTAGCAAGGACGGGCTCTAAATGGCGTCTGATGTTTTCCTTTTACCTGTAACCTCAGGTTTCCAAAGCCTGTTACTTGCTTTTTATTTGAATCTCTATCTGAGGCTCTGTTAAATGAACTTCAATTTGATTTGATTGTAAACCTGTAAGGGACAGGGGGACTGTCATGAATAGGGGAAGGGTAGCAACCTTTATGTATCCTTGGCAACTGTACTGAATTGCCTTACCTGTAAGGGGTTAAGTAGTTCAAATAACCTAGTTGGCACCTGACCAGAAGGATCAATAAGAAAAGAAAATACTTTCAAATCTGGGGGAGGATTTGTTTGTTGTTGTTGTTCCCTCTCCGGACGGAAGGAGAAGCCAAGCGGGTACAACAGCTCCTGAAAATATACCTGGAATCATCCATCTAAATCCACAGAAATTGTAAGTAGGGCAAGGAAATGCATTAGGTTATCTTTGGTTTAGCTTGTGAATTCTCCTATGCTACAGAGGTAGTTTTATTTCTCTGTCTTTTAAATCTTTTTATTACCCTGTAAAGTTACCTTCCATCCTGATTTTGCAGGTGTGATTTTTATTTTTTTTCTTTATAAATAAAGTTCTTCTTTTAAGAACCTGATTGATTTTCAGTGTCCTGAAGCCAAAGGGTCTGGTCTGTGCTCACATTGCTAAAGCAATGGGTTGGTATTTTATTCTCAAGTCTCCCCAGGAAAGGGGGTGAAGAGGCTTGGGGGGATATTTTGGGGAAATAGGGATTCCAAGTGACCCCTGAATTTTTGTGTAAATCACTTGGTGGTGGCAGCAATACCGTCCAAGGACAAGGAAAGGAATTTGTGCCTTGGGGAAGTTTTTAACCTAAGCTGGTAGAAGATAAGCTTAGGGGGTCTTTCATGCAGGTCCCCACATCTGTACCCCAGAGTTCAGAGTGTGGGGGGAACCCTGACAGCGGTGTAGGTGGTCTGGCCTAGCCGTCACAGTGGGGCTGAGGCCTGCCCACCAGGGACGGGTGTCGCCATTCAGGAGTTGGAGGAATCACAAGGCCAGGTCCTGTAGACCGGAGTCGGGCTCGGAGTCAGGCTGGAGTCAGAGGCCGGAGATCGGGAGACAAACTGGAGTCTGGCGTTGCAGCAGGTGAAGGTCTCTGGTTGCCCAGCCAATTTCCTGGGGCCTCCCCTGGAGGTTAAGTAGGGGCAGCTGGCCAATCAGAGGGCCGCAGGGTACTGTCAGTCTGGGTCTTGTGGGCGGCACTTCCTGTGGCACCAACTTCCCACAGTGCTCCCTGGCTGTGCCTCAGCCTGGCCCCCGGTGGCACTGTGGGAATATCAGCTGCCCCAGGCTCTTTAGACCTGGGTTCTAGTCCCCAGGTCCTTACAAAACCTGCCTGAGGGCGAGGTGTGCAGGAGAGCATGGAACTGAAGTGGAGCAGGGGAGCTCTGTTTCCATGGAGGCAGCAGATTGGTGCGCATTGAGGGTGTGCCGAGGGCAGGTGACTGGGCACTGGAGTGTAATGGAATCAGGTGTGTAAATTGCCAGCCTGCAGTGGGATACAGAGGGGTTTGCAGAGCACCTGGTGTGATAGGGTGCCTCGAATGTAACCTGGAACTGGGGTACCGCTGAGTCCCTCCAACCGGGGCTTTCTCTCACACTGATGCTGTTATTAAGCCACAAACCTCTGTCACATACTGCACTCATATAGACATCCACAGGCAAGGACACGCCCTGCTGAGTTATATGGATGCTTCTCCCAGTTCACTCATGAACTAACAATAAAGAGGTTCCAGCCAATTCCCCTCCAGTTCCCCAGGGCTGTACCATCTTGCCCTGCTCAGAAGCCTGACTGGTGTGAATTCATTACCCAGTCCACCCGTCCCTCAATGCGGAGAGGACATGCACCAGCTCTTGTTCCTGAGCAGATCTCCCAAGAACTTCAAGCAAAGCCCACTGCTTTAGGTAAAATATAAAACCGGTTTATTAACTACAGACAGACAGGTTTGAAGTGATTATAAGTAATAAGCATAAAGATCAAAGTTGGTTTCCTAAGAAATAAAAGTAAAATTCTGATCTGAATTCTATAAACTAGACAGGATTTGAAACAAGCTGTGTCTCACCCTGATGGTCTAGTTCCTTACTATGCAAGTTGGTATTCTCCTATTGGGCCCACCTCCCCAGATCAGTCTTTGTTCTCCAGGTGTTCAGTTGGGGTGGGGGTGGGGGAGTGAGGCTAAGTGATGATGTCACTTCCCCTCTTTTATAGCTTCTTCCAGCTTGCTGGAAAGAGCCTTTGTCTCCATTGTATACAGCTCCTGGGATAGTCCTTGGGAGTGTGGATTCCTTTAATGGCCCATCAGCATGTCTGGCTCCTCCATTGTTGTACCTGAAAGGCTGGTTGAGGGGATTCCCAACCTCACAATATATTTCAATATATCTGAAATTAGAAATATTGACTCTGTATCTGTATTTCAAATGTGTTTATACGTGGGGAACACCCACTAGACAAGATGGTTTCATTCTAGACAGTGGGTGGGGAAGGGCCTATTCACTGCATCGGCACATTAGGAGAACAATAGGTCTTAGAAGAAGCTTATCTCCCACCTGGGGGGAACACAGACTGAACTGGGGGAAGTGCTGGCCCCAGGCTAAAGGGATTTTTAGTCTGTGAATGGAACACCTGGGGATTCCAAGCTGTGAGCAAGTGCAGCTTGTCCCTTAAGAATCTGCAGCCTGCCTATATCATCACTTAGGGTGAGAATCTGCTAATTCATATCCAATCTATCTAGTATATTAAGTTTAATTGGCATTTTTTGTTTAATTGCTAGGTAATCTGCTTTGATCTGTTTGCTATCACTTAAAATCTCTCTTTCATAGGCCTGGTCTACACTTACCCCCCAAGTCGAAGTAAGGTACGCAAATTCAGCTACGTGAATAACGTAGCTGAATTCGACATACCTTACTTCGAATTTACCGCGGTCCACACGCGGCAGGCAGGCTCCCCCGTCGACTTCGTGGTACTCCTCTCGCCGAGCTGGAGTACCGCAGTCGACGGGGATCACTTCCTGGTTCGATTTATCGCGTCCACACCAGACGCGATAAATCGAACTCGGAACTTCGATCCGCAGCCGTCGAACTACCGGGTAAGTGTAGACTAGCCCATAGTTAATAAACTTGTTTTTGCTTTGTCTAAATCCAGTGAGTGGGAGTCATAACTTGGGGCAGAAAGCTGTTGCATATTCCTCTCCACATTGAGGGAGGGGGCGAATTTCATGAACTTATGCTGTACAGTTCCCTGTGCAGTGCAAGACAGTATAATTTTGGATTTATACTCCAGAGGGAGTGTGTGCCTTATGAACTGGGACATGCCCTAGCTGTAGCCTTTCCATGCAGGGGCTGGTCAGAGCATCTGCATGTAATTGCATCTGGATGTGTCCCTAGCTGCATGTGTGCTGGTGAAAGTTCAAGCTGGAGACTGAAGATGGCTGGGCAGTTTGTCATAGCAGTATAGGGAGCCCAGGCAGGTGGGTTGGGGGGCTCAGTGCTACCCCAGTTCCAGCGGGTAGCCTGAGGGGGGGAACCTGTCAGAGATCCTTCATGATTGATATGCACTGAGTTCAAAAGCCTGAAAGATCAGAAAGTTCCAAAATGGACCCCTGTGTAAAGAGGGAAAATAGCAACTAGCTATTTGTCTTGGGTGATGGACACGACCCCCAAGAGAAAGCCTCAAGAAGTTTGTGTAAAGAACCCTAGATGACAAATCATGGCAGTTAGCCAACCTTCTCCCAGCTGCAAAGTTCTGAAAGGAAGAATCTAGGGACGTCTGTAACCCATGATTGATCCTGAAGTTAACCCCCACCACAATAGATATACGGTGTTTATCCCGTTTATCCAAAACCCTGTTATCAAAACCTCTGCATTATCTGAGTCCCTTCCTTGTCCCCCAGCATGAAACACCTGTCCTCTGCAGCATGATCTCATGTATCTCATGCTAGGGGACCAGGAAGGGATTTGGACAATGTGGAGGTCCAGATAATAGAGCAGAGACCCCCGGCCAGGAATAGGAGGAGGACGATGACCGCCTCCAGACGTGAGGGAGGCCACCCCGTTGCTGAATGGCTGCTGCCCTCTGGATTATCCAAACTTCCAATCATCTGAATAAAATCCATGTCTCCCCCAGGCTATTCGTATAATCAAGAGTTGACTGTATCCTGTTGCAAAGAATGAAACTACATGAGTCAGCCCGTATTTCTCTCGCACTGCAAAAAGGGTGATAGCTAAAGTGAGAAGTGGTTCAACTTGATTGGCCACGTGTTATTAAATATGAAAGTTTGTCACCTGCCTTGCCCTCAAAGACGCATCCTGAGACCCTTGAAGGAAACTTGTGCCGAAATCTAATAAGAACAGTACAGCTGCTCCCAGCATCAGCTCAAGTGTAGAGGAACCCAGCGGAACTAAAGCTCCATCTAGGTCTAGAGGCTGGGTTGGAAAATCCACGTCTAGCTCACGGACAGGCACCGACGGCTTGTTTTCTGCATGTAATTCCCTTCTGCTCCAGTGCTGTGTGGTCTATACTCTGTTTAACTACTTACATTTTTAGGCTGCGAAGTCTGAAGATGACTTAAGGGCATAATGGGTTTGTACTTTGCCAGCCAAACGCTGTCCTAAATGTCAAGAAATAATTTAGGGAGAGCGGGTTGAGAACTTTTTGTCAAACATTTTTTGGACAAAAAGGGGCTTTTGGGCCAAATTGAAAATGTTTGTTTTAGTCCAAAAAAATTGTTTTCTTGACAAAAATAAAACCTAATATGAAACAATTTTTGTTTTTACAAAATTATGTTCCTTTTCTCTCATACGCAAAAAGTGTGTGTGTGTGTGTGTGTGTGTGTGTGTGTGTGTGTGAGAGAGAGAGAGAGAGAGAAGTGGAGGAGGTTAATTTAAAAAGTGGGGGAACGGAGAGAAATGGAATGATTTTGAAGAAAATGAAAATTGTCATGTCACCATCTTTGTGCTGACGAGGTGACTGAGGCATTTGTTTAAAGAGGGCAGCACAATGTTCTCCGAAGAGGAACACAGGGGACACCCAGAAGGTCGACAGAGAGTCTGTATCCACCGAAAGCAAAGCTATTTCCTCTAATGTAGCGTCCGTATAAAGAAGTGAAACCTTCTTGCTGGGAATGGGTTGGACGGGATTTCTGAGTGCTGTTGCACAGCGTTCTGTTCTGTGTATCACGCGACCACTGGGAAGCCCGCATCTGCAATCCTGTGTCCAAATCTGGCCCCCGTCTATTCAGCTTAACGACGAGGAGGTTCAGGGGATCCTGGAGCCCATCTGAACGAACCGGGGAATAGAAATTAGATCTTAGAGGCCTCGTCCATCTCTTTGGTCTGACGCAACCCATTGGCTGGAAGTTGAAGCTAGACAAATTCAGACTGGAAATAGGGTGTCAATGTTTAACAGTGCGAGTCACTGCCCATTGGCCCGGCTTACCAAGGGGCGCGGGGGATTCTCCATCACTGACCACTGTTTTTCTAACACATCTGCTCTAGTTGAACCAGGAATTAGTTCTGGGCCGTTCTCTGGCCCGGGTTATACAGGGAGCTCAGGCTAGGTGCTCACAAGGTCCCTTCTGGCCTGGGGATCTGTGACTCTATGTTGCAGCAAGAGGGCTCTGTGCTGGACCAGGTGCAGAGAGGGGCTGCTGGGATGCTCAGGGGGGATGGAGAGAGTTGGTTTCCTAAGAAATAAAGTTAAAATCGCAGTCTGAGTTCTATAAACTAGAGAGAATTTGAATCAAGCCGTGTCTCACCCTGATGGTCTAGTTCCTTAATACACAGGCTGGGATTGTCCCATCCAGCCTGGGCCCCCCTCCCCAGTTCAGTCTTTGTTCTCCAGACGTGTTTCCAGGTGGTCAGTTGGGGGTGTGAGGGGGGAGAGTGAGGCCAAGTGATGATGTCACTTCCCCACTTGGCGCAGGGACAAGTGTTGGGATGCCTGGTCACCTGGGTGGGGAATCTTACCCGAAGATGGCCCTGGATTTATAACCCCACGACTACAGAACCAATTTTGGGCATAGATTGCTTGCGGGAGGGAGGAATAGTGGTTGATTGTGCTAACAAAGGTTTATGGAGGACCCCAAGGAAAGACTGGATCCCTGAAGTAAGGCAGGGAGATACTGTATTGCTGACGCGTAGTATGCTGGGGGTGGCGGTAGTGACCGGGGATAGCAGGGAGGAGTGGAGGAAGCACTTTTCCCAGGCATGGGCGGCCCACAAGCTGGACTGTGTCAAATGGACTGGGGAACCAGTGAAAATAGAAGGACCAGCGGTCCCCCCCCCCGAAACAATATCCTATCCCCACTGCAGCACGCCGGGCTGTAGCAGAGGGGAGTAGTGAAAAGAACGACTTCCCCCTTTAACTCCCCGCTATGGCCTGTGAGGAAAGCTGATGGTGTCTCATGAAGACTGACTGTCGACTATCGGAGAGTCAATGCGATGACCCCCCAGTGGGCGCCAATAGTCGCGAACATGACCCAGGTGTTACAAGACATTGTTGGGGTCCACTAGGCATAGCTACCAGGTAACTCGGGAGAGCGGAAGGCCAAAAGTGTCGATGAAACTCTTTTGCTCTGGGCCTATCTGAACCCCCAGACCCCATCTTGTGAACTCTCACCTACTTCTGTGCTAACTGCTTACATGCTCTGAAGCATGTTGAAGCAGAAATGTAAGGGTCAGCTTTTCTCTAGCATACAGCTGCTGTTTTGCTCAGACTGCTGTAAACAGGCCTTGCAAGGCCAAAAGATAAGCAGACGAATGGGAATTTTTCTAATTGTAACTGCTAGAGAAGGGAGGGATGGGAGGGGTAAGAGGGAGTAACAGAACAAAGGCTTACACGGAAACAGTTTGGAGTATAAAAGGTAAAAGTTGTTTGTATTTGTTGCACTGGATTTGAGACATGCTGGTCTCCTAGTGCCATTTCAGACTCTGAAATAAACTTGGCTTGCTTTCTCCCCTCGGTGTCTTTATTGGTGCCAAGCACACCGGGCCACGGACCATTGTTGTCCCCTCGAGCCCCTTAGGCGGGCAACAACATAACAAGGGAAGCTAGAAGATTTTCTGTACTGGACTTGTCTAACTGCTTCTTTGCTATCCCGCTCGAGGAAGGATCACAGGATCGATTCGCATTCCACGTGGATGGGGTACAGTATTGCTTTACCCGTGTACCCCAGGGATTTCATAGTGTCCCCGCTATTGCGCATAAGGTAGTGACCCAAATGTTAGAGCATCTCCCTCCAGGGGATAAGGGGTGGGTGGTCTCATATGTGGACGATATCCTGATAATGGGAATAGACAACAGGGATACCCGAGGGAGGACTGAACGAGTACTGGAGGTGATTCAAGAGTGTGTCATGAAGGCATCCCTGGAAAAGGCACAATTACTACAACCACAGGTGGAGTACCTGGGGGTTACCCTATCAGAAAGAGGCAGGTCTATTAGTGAACAACGATTGTCAGCATTGCCGAATTTACCAGCCCCCCAAGATTTGAGAGGCCTACAGGCCATATTAGGGGCTTTTAATTTTGTAAGAGCCCACATATGGGACTATGCACGTATCACCAAACCCCTCTATAGCCTGTTGAGGAAGGAGGCCCAGTTCCAATGCGGCCCGGAACAGGAAGCAGCTTTCGGCGAGCTAAAGCAATCTTCGTTGCGAGCAGCGACACTGTGACTCGTACAGGTTGGCGAGTCCATATATGTGAGGGTCACCACCAGTCCTGAGGCGTTGGCTGTGGTGTTGTTACAAGTGGACCTGTTGCAGAAAACAGTTCCGCTAGCATTCTATTCACGCCTTTTAACACCAGTGGAGCAAAAGTTTGGCCCATGTGAAAGGGAATGTCTGGCAGTAATATGGGCACTGGAAGTAGTGGTGGTGGTAGTGGGAGATAATCACGTTATTATTCAGAGCCCCCACACCCCCTTAAAATATATATTGTCAGGAAAACCCACCCAAGCAGGAGTAAGTAACCCAAGGATGGCTCAGTGGACCCTGGCCTTGGTAAATCGAGGGGTCCAATACCAAAATACTCCAGGGGCTGGGCAACTACCCGGGGTCTTGCTTCAGACAAAAGGGGAAAAACATGAGTGCCCTGTGCCAGAGACCAATCCAGTGCCGGTGGGTTGGGTAACGTCAATAGAGCAAGCACGGAGCCTAACAGCACCGGCCAACATTTATTTTTCAGATGGGGCAGCTTGGGTACAAGAGGGAAAACCCCACATACAGATCTGGAAGATAAGTCAGTAGTGCGAGTTTGGCCCCAAGGGTCGGCGCAGCCGGCTGAATTAAAGGCATTGGTGGAATGTTTAATGCTTTGGGAGCCGTGTCTGGGACCCTTGGTGGTCTTTTCAGATTCTCAGTATGTATTAGGAGGGTTGACTAAATGGATGCCACTGACTAAATGGGCCAGTAGTGACTGGAGAAGTGCTGACGGGAAGGAGTTGGTCCATCGTAAGGACTGGGAGGGTGTGCATCAGTGGGTGACTGCGAACCCTAACCAATTGTTAGTAGGATATGTTAAAGGTCATCAAAGTGCAGACTCATCAGTGGAAGCCCTTTTTTAACAATAAAGTGAATGGTTTAGCAAGGATGTATAGAGAGAGACCTTCTAAAAAACGTTAAAATGTATTACCGGCACTGAAACCTTAAATTAAAGTGAATAAATGAAGACTTGGCACACCACTTCTGAAAGGTTGTCGACCCCTGATCTAGTCTGTTCTCAGTGGTGGCAGATGACAGAACAAGGAGTAATGGTCTCAAGTTGCAGTGGGGGAGGTCTAGGTTGGATATTAGGAAACACTATTTCACTAGGAGGGTGGTGAAGCACTGGAAAGGGATCCCTAGGGAGGTGGTGGAATCTCCTTCCTTAGAGGTTTTTAAGGCCTGGCTTGACAAAGCCCTCACTGGGATGATTTAGTTGGGGTTGGTCCTGCTTTCAGCAGGGGGTTGGACTAGATACCTCCTGAGGTCCCTTCCAACCCGGATATTCTATGATTCTATGATATATATCTATGGGAGGGGGTGCAGGCTCTGGGAGGGAGTTTGGGTGCGGGGGGCTGCTTTTCCTGCTGCCCCTCCCCTCGAAGCTAACTCCTGGGAGTTGCAGGGAGGGGCCAGTGAGGGTAAGAGGGGTGGCATGACTTAAGCAGCTTGGGGGGGGGGCAAATCTTTAAATTGTGCCATCTCCCAGCCTCAGCAGGCACCAGTCCTGGGCTCAGCAAAGGGCTCTAGGGAGAGGAGCCAAGAGCTGTTAGCTGCACCCAGCAACCTCTGACCCAAGCCAGAGACTGATAGAGAAAGAGTGGAGGGAGCGGCCAGCCGGTCACTCTGTGCAGAGAGCAACGCAAAGAGCAAGGGAGGCAGAGGGGGAAAATCAGAGACAAATGGAGAATTAACCTCATGGTCTGCGCTCAAGTCTGTTCACCAGGGTGAGTTGCAGGAGAAGAGTTGGGGGAAGGGAGAGGCCAGGGCTGGGCTAGCAGGGACTGCGGGTCGGAAGTGAGGGGAACCGTCAGAGCTGGGGGGAACCCAGGGCTGGGCTAGCAGGATTGTCTTGGAGTCTCCATGAATTAAAGATTCATCTTTAATTAAAGATTATGTCATATGATGAAACCTCCAGGAATACGTCCAACCAAAACTGGTAACCCTACATAAGTTACCTACCCTACATTATTGCAAGGGACGTCCCTTATTTCTTCATCTCTGTATGACACGATTGGGAGTTGCGAATGAAATTGAGTATTGCTTGTTGTTATTATTATTATTAATAATGATGATGGCAATAATAATATCGGGAGAAGAGGTGCGACGGGGGTGCTAAGAAAACAGTCTTTTATTTTTGAAATACAATGTTGGCAACCCCAGCTGGTGGTTGCCATCTCCAACACAAGGTTCAAGTGGACAAATGGATGTGGGTTTCTTTGAGTAGATTGGGCTGAGCAACCTCAGTTGGGACCATAATCAGCTGGCCAGGGAGAAAGCTTCCAGCTTTGATGTATTTTAAACACACAAGTCACCTTAATCCACCACCAGACTGATTTTCATTTACATAAAGGGGAAATAATTTGATTCTCTTACATGAGAGGAAACCTGAGCACTGGGAGGAAGGTGACCCCACACGCTCACAGACACCGTATGTTGGCAAACGGTCTCAGTCCATCTGTTTCCCTCCAAAACCAGAAGTGGCTGCTGGGAGGAAAAAGGAGCCCTGAAATGGAGAGACTTTTGTATCAATAATTGGAGAGAAAGAGAGCCAAACCTGAGGGGATTTGAGATCAATTAATTAGCAGGGAAAAGTGACAAATCTGAAGGGATTTTATACCAATGTTTGATAATTTGAGAGGAAAGGAGCAAAATCGGAAGGGGAAAGTTGATCATTGTGGATTTAACACCTTCATTAGCCCGAACCACGATGTGAATAATGAATCAGGCCAACTGTTCCCTTCCAAACACCAAATCAGCTACAGTTTAATATGGGTGGGTGGAGCAAAGGCCCCAAAATGTGGGGTTGTTTTAATATAAAACTGAGAATTCAATAGAGCAGGGGAAACGTTGCCCGGGGATTTAGATCCATATTCAGTAATAAGAGAGATTAGGGTAAAATCTGAGGGAATTTGTGTCAGTGTGTGCACGTGGTCCAGGCTGGCTGGCGGATGATGCTGGGGGGTGACTCTCAGATGCCCATGTCTCTCAGTCTCCTTCACACGGAGTCAGCCTCTCTCATGGACAAGGCCAATGAAGGATGCAGTGCAGTGCCCAACCCCATCCACTGGGCCTTGGCCTTCCTGCTCTTTTGCCCCCTGAGGCCCATGGGCAGAGAGCAGAGTGACCCCTGGCTCCCCAGTCCCAGCACCATGTGATGGACAGGAGTGGAGGGAATATTGGCATCTTTAGCTAGGACTCACCATCTCTCCCTGGCAATATGCCCTCCCTCCTCTTCCCCTCAGTGGTGGAGGAGTTCAACCAGCCAACTCCAAAGACTCTTTCCCTCCCAGAAGAAGGAAAAGCCACTGAAGGTCCACCCCCTTCACCCCACACTGCAGGTTTACCATCATGGGTCTGGGAGCTTTCAAGCAGTCCTCTACCAACAGGGAAACCCACAAACAGTTCCTCCTCTTTGTCTCTGTCTGGGCCGGACCTGTCACAAGGGGGCCCTGATCTCAGCTGGGGCAGGGACCGTCTCTCACTATGTGTCAGCTGGGGCTTTGAGGTGCTTCTTATAATGTGCTATTAATATGCTTCACACTGGCTATAAAAATTACATAATGATCCCTGAGCCCAAAGACCAGTTTAAAGTCAGAGAATTCACCTCTTTGCTGTTCATACAGGTGCTGCCCCTGCTTCCAGCACAAGAGGTCTCTGGGTCTGTGATGTATTCGGTCCCGGCACTAACGATATATGATAATATCCTTCTGGAAAC
This sequence comes from Emys orbicularis, assembly GCF_028017835.1. Classification (NCBI taxonomy): domain Eukaryota; kingdom Metazoa; phylum Chordata; order Testudines; family Emydidae; genus Emys; species Emys orbicularis. Next base: position 158,106,584 of record NC_088686.1, on the reverse strand, counting down.
CACAGCAGGGAGAATTTCAGTGACATCTCTCAGTAACGTCCATAGCACAAGTCTTTGCTTTAGGAGCAGGCGAAAGGAAAATCCATCTCCTCCTTGGGACGGCAGCCAATCCCTGTGACCTGGGAAAGAGAGTTTCCTGAAAGTGGGGTGGGGTATTGGGGAGGGGATGGTATTTTGGGGAGCAGGGAAGGTTTCAGGCAGCGGTTTGTTGGCTAAAGTAGACACAGGGGTCTTTTTGGCGGGAGTCCTGGCCCAACTCACCTTCCCAATAATGGAAACCCTCCGTGATTCCCCTCAGCCTGAATGTATGTCTCCCCCATTCCCTGCTACTAGAAATCTAATCACATCACAGAGACCCCCATGCCACCCACCACTGTGCTGCTGCACCCTCCCCAACATCCCAGACATGCACCCCCATGAGTCCCACCTCCCTCAGTCTCTCACAGACAGGGCTTGGACTGAGCCAGCGCAGCTGGGTGCTCCTATGCAAATTTTCCATAAATTGTCACATATTTTGCTGCACAAAACTAGGCAGCCGGACTGTGGTGGTTCTTGTTCCCTATTCTACGAGGAATGTTGCAACTTCCCTGCCTGGTGTTATATGCAGGGGGGTTGTAGTTGTTTTGGTCCCAGGGTATTAGAGAGATAAGGTGGGGGAGGTCATATCTTTTATTGGACCCACTTCTGTTGGTGAGAGAGAAGCTTTTGAGCCTCAGGGCTGGGAGAGGTATTTGTCAGTGACACTGGGACTCTGCTGCCAGGACAGGGGCTGGCCAAGTGAGCCGGAAACATGCCAGGGGGGGGGAGGGGAGGCTCCAGGTCACTCGGCCCCAGTACCGGATTGACCATGGCACCACTGGCACCATGGCACCGGGCTCACACTCCAAAGGGGCCCCGGCCCGGCCTGCTCTTCTCCGCCCACTGCCCACCCTCTCTCCTGCCCCTCCCCCACCCAGCACTTCCCCCGCCGCCGAACAGCTGATCGCCCGTGTGAAGGAGGGGGAGGAGCGGAGCCGCAGCGCGCTCGCCGCTTGGAGGTGGAGGTGGAGAAGAGGCGGGGGCGGGGCTTTGGGAGGGGGGGTGGGATCAGGGCATACCCCCGCAACCCCCTACCGTGAGCCACTCAGGGCAGGGGGCTCGGAGCATCCCCACGACCCCAGCCCACACCCCCAGACCTCTGCCCTGACTCCTGCACCCCCCCACACACCCTGACTCCAGCACCCCCCACACATAGCGAGCCCCCCACACCTGATGCCCTGACTCCTGCACCCCCTCACACACCCACAGCCCCCCCAAAGCCCATGCCCTGACTCCTGCACCCCCCACATCCCCACCCCCACCCTGAGCACCAAACAGGAGCTCCTGCACCCCCCCCATTCCCACCTGCACCCCTCACACCAAATGGGAGCTGCCCCAGGTAAGCGCTCCACACCCCAACCTCCTGCCCCAACCTTGAGCCCCCTCCCTCACCCTAGCTCCTGGCCAGACCCCGCACCCCAACCCCCAGCCTGCTCCTGAACCCTAACTCCCTCCCAGACCCTGCACCCCCAGCCCTGTGCTCAGTGCACCCCCGCCCTCAGCTCAGTGCAGAGAGAGACAAAGAGAATGGGCTAGAACCAGGTAGGTACCCGCTCTAAGTGGGCAGGGGCGGGGGGGATCCTGTTTACCCCCTCCCCAGCCCTGCTGCACTTGCAGTTTACCCCCGGCCCCTCCCTTGCTCCCAGGGACCAACCTTAGCCCCCGCCCCACTGTGCTTCTGCCCCCGGCTCCTGCCTTGCTCCAGTCATCAGGGACTAATCCTCCCCCCATGTCCCACTGTGCTCATCTTGCCCCTGGCCCCTGCCTCACTCCAGCTGGGGACCAATCCTTCTCCCCCCCATGCCCCACTGTCAGGGGGGATAACAATCAATCATTTTTTAAAAAAAGAATAAAATAGATAGTTTTAATTAAGATACATGATATCTCATCATGGAATAGGGATTATAAATGGAGACAATATATTCATGTCATGTTTAAGAAAAGTTTTGTAAATGAGTTCCAATAGTTCATGGATTAGGGATCCAATCTTATGGGGTTCCAAAGGCTTCTGTAGAGATTATTTGGGTTAATCTTTCTATCTACCCAATGGGACGCAGTGCTCAGTCTAGAAGATACCAGCAGAGATGCTTAGTTTTGCAGGTCTCAAAATGTGCATTTGTGTCTCCAGAGGTAACATGCTTGTTAACAGCAAAAATGTTTTTAAATAAATAAATAATATATAGAGGTGAGAAATAACAGACCTCAACGCTATTGTCCCTCTACAAATGTGTGTGCACAGAGTCAATCCCTTACCTCTCTTTAAAAGTGCAAAGTTTCAAAAAGTTCAATGAATAGAAGATTGTTGGGGGTGGAATAGATCTGGACAAGGAGAAGAAGTCTGGAGATTAATGTGAGAAGTGAGGGACATATGCTTTTTTTGTTAGAATATTATATGTTTGCTGCTGAAGAAAAAATTCCAGAATACTTAATGTTGTTGTTTTAGTTAAATAAAACAATTTAAATGTCTGTCTGGTGATGTTCTCCTCCTAATACAGCCTGGCAAGAAAATCCTCCAAATATTAATGATTATCCTGTTGAACTGGAGATATTTCACCTCCCAATGACTTCATAAATATCTGCTTCAATTATCTTTGGTAAATGAAATAACCAAACAATCATTCATTTTCTGATATAGCTGTAAAACTCATCTGAAAAGTTTTCAAAATAAATCACTGTTTAAAAATGTGTAGTGTTGTTGCCTGCCCAGATGGGCCCCAAGATGGCAAACAGAGTTCGTTGCCCGGTGTGCTTTGCACCAATAAAGACACCGAGGTGGAGAAACAAAACACATTTATTCGAGATCTCTGAATAGGCACTAGGAGACCACCATGTCTCAAATCAAGTGCAGCACATACAAACAAATTTTCCCTTTTATATCCCAAGCAGTTTCTGTGCAAGCCTTTGTCTATTTCACCCTTACCCCTCCCTTTCAGACAACAGTTACAGCAGTTACACCGTATGCATGTTAGAAACTTTCCCAGTCGTCTGCTTATCTCTTGGCCTTGCAAGGCCTGTTTACAGCAGTTTTCCCTCGTCTTATCACTACGGCGTTTGTGAGCGAGCAAAACAGCAGCTGTCTGCTAGAAAAGCTGATCATTACATATTTTGCTTCAGCATCAAGGCAATTAGCACAGAAGTAGGTGAGAGTTCACAAGATGGAGTTCTGTGGTTCAGGTAGGCCCAGAGCAGAAGAGCTTCATCGGCACTTTTGGCCTTCCACTCTCCCGAGTTACCTGGTAGCTATGCCTAGTGACACCAACAGTGTGTACCTTCTAAAAATGAAACCTCCATCTATCTCTGAGTTGTGAAGAATATGTATTAAGGTTATAACAACCAACAAGAATGCACTTCTATGTAGAAAACCATGATTAAATTGAGTCTTCCTGATTAGTGATTTAAATCACGATTTAAATCACGATTTAAATCAGATCCACCCTGCCCGCTGTGCTCTTGCCCCTGGCCCCTTCATTCCCCAGGGGGCTCCACAAATATCTTTGGCGCCAGGCCCACAAAAAGTTAATCCGGCCTTGCCTTGGACAGTTGGAGAACTGTTTGTGGGTGAGCTTGATTTGTTTACAGTTTGGGCCAAGCTGCCTTCTTGTCCATCTCTCTGTTCCCTTGGACCAGCTCGAGAGGTATCTTCCCCAGCTTCCACGTAGATTACCTATAATTGATTTGAAACTTCTAGCAGTGAGCAATTCCTCCCGGTCCTCTTCTCTTTGGCAGCCACAGCCTGCCCATTCTCATCTATCTCCAACTGTGTAGAAAGCCTCTGGGACCTCTTGCCTGTGGGTGTTATGAGCTGCCAGGCCTCCTCTCTGACTTTCTCTCTCTCCCATTCCTTGGTGGCCAGCTCCTTTCTTCCTTAAACCTGGGCTACTGGTGTTTCCCAGACAGGGTGGTCTAGGAACTCCTCAGTTTCTCTGACTCTTAGGGTCTCAGCTTGTCCCTCCAATCCAAGAATCTTGTCCTCCGCCACCAATGTGGACTCCATGCACACGTAAACAGGGGATTTGTCCCACCATAGTAGGAGGCTTTCTCTATAGACACATTATCCCAGCTGAACTGAGCGACAAAAGGGTCCAAACCGTGCCCCGATTCACTTCACCCCGGTCCCTGCCCCACCCTTGACTTTCCCTCTGGGCCCCATGTGAACAGGACTTGCATTGCACAGGGAGGACAGAACTCAGGGGTTCCTGGGAGTTTATCTCAATCTCTCCATGGTCAACTCTGGCCAGGGACGGGGGTGCCCCCTACTCCAGGGTGCTCCGAACTCCCGTATCACCCTTTTAATCCATAATCGCTGCAGTTGTAGCTACAATGTATTTACACCAAACTAGTTTCTTTGCAGCTTGAAGGGTGAGCCCTGTGAGGAAGTGGTTTGGGTGAGGTTCAGTGCAGCAGTCTCTCAAGTGCAATGAACTTTAGAGTTACAACAAATTTATGAGTCTGGTGTCTTCTTCTGGGACCTGGAGGTGCAGCTGCTGGGGGGGAACTGCCAGTCTAAGGAGGCGGTGAAGCTGTGTGGCTCAATCTGGAGGAAAATTGAGACCCCCAAGGGGGTCTGGTACGCTGATGGGTTCCTCCTAGAGATGGTTCGAAAACTGGGGCCAAAGCACAGATACTGTGGATCCGTGACACTGCTGTATTGGCAGTGCCTCCCCCAGCCCCCCAACTCTGGCCTATAGTGCCCTCTCGACCAGCCACATCCCCCTGAGAGGTGCAGAGCCATTGAGAATGAACTGGAGGGGATGATCCTGCCCCCAGAAGGGGAATCAACTGGAGGGTTCGATTCTGCCCCCTGTAGAGAAGGGAGTAGACGGGAGGGGATGATCATACCCCTTGGCGTAGGCCTGGCTTGCCATAAGGAACTTGCCTTAATGGCCGTGCCTGGGAAGGGGACTGGGAGGGTGAGTTGTAAATAGGGGATTGCGAAGCAGCGTGCTGGAGTCAGGGTATCTGTGCTAGCTAAGATAAGCAGCAACACCCTGATACTGAGAATAACGGCAAAGATAAACTAGGACTGTAGAAATCAGCGTCCATAGGAACAGGCGTGGGCAGCGCACACTGTGCAGGGACTGGGTCTGCAACGTAACCCAGCCAATCCCTAGGGGGTGATGCAATGCCCAGCACATGCAGTGTGAGGTGTAACGGGGTACAAAGGAAGAGGTTTGCTGTGTAACCTGGGATGTCTCTGCAACTTAAGAAAAGTTCATGCTCTGTTGCTAAGTGACCGGGGGTGAAACCTCCCAGGAACTCTGGTCCCTGCCCTAAGTGACCATGACAAGGTTGGGGGTCGAGCCCCACAGGAATCCTGGGCCCAGCCTTGTCGGGGTTACAAGAACTCTGGCGCATGGGAGCGTGGAAGAGGTGCCCTTGCGGGCAGGCAGGCCTCTACCAGGGATCCATCAACCTCCCTGGAAGCCTGGTCCAGAGCAGAGCTACCCTGAGAGTTAGAAAAGTTTTTCCTAATATCCAGCCCCTTGCTGCAAGCTAAGCTGCTTCCTTCTGGTCCCCCCTTCGCTGGACACGGAGCACAACCGCTCCCCAGAGTGACCCGTGTTCTCCCGTCCCAGCTCAGCCTTCTCTTCCCCAGGCTGAACGCAGCCAGGGCCTGCAGCCGTCCCTCGCTGGCACCTGAACGGGTTTGTCCTGGGACATGGGAGAAGGGAGTGTGCATAAAAGAGATTTATGTCTACACTGAGCCCTGCTAGGCCCTCCCCCCAACCCACTAGACCTCACTTCCCTCCCAGAGCCTGGATAGAACCCAGGAGTCCTGGCTCCCAGCCCTCCCCGCTCTAACCACTAGAGCCCACTTCCCTCCCAGAGCTGGGGACAGAACCCAGGAGTCCTGGCTCCCAGCCCCCCTGTTTTAACCACTAAACCCCACTCCCCTCCCAGAGCTGGGGAGAGAACCCAGGAGTCCTGGCTCCCGCCGTTCCCACTCTAACCACTAGACCCCACTCCCCTCCCAGAGCTCGGGAGAGAACCCAGGGGTCCTGGCTCCCAGGCGTTCCCGCTCTAGCCACTAGACCCCACTCCCCTCCCAGAGCTGGGGACAGAACCCAGGAGTCCTGGCTCCCAGCCCCCCTGTTTTAACCACTAAACCCCACTCCCCTCCCAGAGCTGGGGAGAGAACCCAGGAGTCCTGGCTCCCGCCGTTCCCACTCTAACCACTAGACCCCACTCCCCTCCCAGAGCTCGGGAGAGAACCCAGGGGTCCTGGCTCCCAGGCATTCCCGCTCTAGCCACTAGACCCCACTCCCCTCCCAGAGCTGGGGACAGAACCCAGGAGTCCTGGCTCCCGCCGTTCCCACTCTAACCACTAGACCCCACTCCCCTCCCAGAGCTGGGGACAGAACCCAGGAGTTCTGGCTCCCGCCGTTCCCACTCTAACCACTAGACCCCACTCCCCTCCCAGAGCTCGGGAGAGAACCCAGGGGTCCTGGCTCCCAGGCATTCCCGCTCTAGCCACTAGACCCCACTCCCCTCCCAGAGCCAGGGAGAACCCAGGGGTCCTGGCTCCCCTCCCAGCCCCATCTACCAGTGGCTATTAATATCCTCCCCTGCAGCTACACCCCTCCCATGCCGTGGTAGCCAATCTCCTTTGGTGTCAGAGCCCCACTGCCGGGCAGGAGGAAATAGCAACGACCTTATGTTTTACTTTCATTTCTCCAGCAGAAAATTGTACTTGGACACTGACAGAGCGAGCTGTGGGACAGGTAATGGATGCGGGGGAGGGAACTACCATTCCTGGGGGCAGAATTATCCCTTCCAGTCTATCCCCCTGTGACGTTATTGATATAATCTGGGACCATATAGATCATTGTTGCAACCAAGGTCCTGTAGTGGCACCCAAATCTTGTATAAAGGGGGTCAAATGGGGTGTCTAAGACAAGGTTATGGATTACGGGTTATAATTATGCTGTCTATATGTGTGTATCAGTGTTATAGTTGAAGTTATGAATATTGGCTCTATAATGTCTGTATTGCAAACTTATGCTATGCTTCTGGGTGACATCCCAGACAAGCTGGTGTTAGCTCGGCCTAGCCTGCTTGATGGCCCATTAAGAACCATCAGCTATACAATGGACTCATTGAGAAAAGGCAAATATGCCTTGAGACTCAGCAAAGTATGCAGGGACTGGCCCATGTGACTCCAGGCTCCATTTTGCTGTAATTTTCCACAGTAAGAACAAAGGGGTGTTCTTACACCTGGAAAAGACTATATAAGGCTGGTGCCTCATCTCCATTGGGTCTTCAATCCTGCTTCACACCTCTGGAGGAACTTTGCTACAAGCTGAAGCTTTGAACAAAGGACTGAGGACCCATCCCAGCGGGGGATGTATTCCAGAGACTTGATTGGAACCTGCAGTTTATTCTATCGCTGCTGCAAGCCTGAACCAAGAATTTTGCCTTTACTGTATGTAATTGATTCCATTTAACCAATTCTAACTCTCATCTCTATCTTTTTCCTTTTATGAATAAACCTTTAGATTTTAGATTCTAAAGGATTGGCAACAGCGTGATTTGTGGGTAAGATCTGATTTGTATATTGACCTGGGTCTGGGGCTTGGTCCTTTGGGATCAGGAGAACCTTTTTCTTTTACTGGGGTATTGGTTTTCATAACCATTTGTCCCCATAACGAGTGGCACTGGTGGTAATACTGGGAAACTGGAGTGTCTAAGGAGATTGCTTGTGAGACTTGCGGTTAGCCAGTGGGGTGAGACCGAAGTCCTCTTAGTCTGGCTGGTTTGGTTTGCCTTAGAGGTGGAAAAAACCCCAGCCTTGGGCTGTAACTGCCCTGTTTGAGCAATTTGTCCTGAGTTGGCACTCTCAGTTGGGTTCCGCCAGAACCGCATCGTCACCCCCCCCCCCCCACGGGGCAGGTTCATCCCCCACCCCCGGCCCCTCTATTCTGCCCACCCAGACAACCCACCTGAGATTTGAATTGCTGGTTTCAAACCAGGGACACCAGTAGCCTCTGGGAGGCACCTAAGGTACTTCCCAGCCACTCCCCAGACTGTGGCTTGGTCCCGGCCCCAGCCCAACCAGCGCAGCCCCGCTCCACATCTTGAGCTCTGAGTCCCTCAGTGCTGTCCTTGTGTACTGGGGACACCCCCCATCCCCACTAGCACCCCAAGAAATGAGCAAACCCTCTTTGGCCAGCGCCTCATGCCACAGCCCCACGGCACCCAGAGCCCAGGGGTTCCAGCTCTCAGCTCCCCTCCCTCCCTGTTCTAACCCCCTCCCCTCCCAGAGCTGGGGAGAGAACCCAGGAGTCCGGGCTCCCTGGCATTACAGCTTTCCAGACCTAAACAGTTTGCCCCTCTGCCAGCCCTCCTGTTTGAGCACAGGGGGTGTGAGGGGGTTAATCCATTCATGTCCTGTTGTCTCAGTTCTCCAACAGAGTTTGGCTTTAGCCCGAGCCCAGGAGGAGGGGCGATCGGTCAACTGGAGCCCGGCCTGTCACCCGCTGCATTATGGGAAATGCAAATAATAAAGGGTAAGTGCCCTAGTCCCACCCAATTCAGGTGTAACCTACTCCAGAGCTGGGGCTAGAGCCCACGAATCCTGGCTCACAGCCCCTCCGGTCTATCCCCTACACCCCAATCCCCTGCCCCCCCAATCTGGGATAGAACCCAGGAGTCCTGGCTCACAGGCCCCCTGCTGTGTGTCTCCCAGGCCAATCCCACTCCCCTCCTCAAAGCCAACTCCAGAGGGGATGGTGAAGCGACTCCAGGAGGACGTCACCTGCTCCATCTGCCTGGACATCTTGGAGGACCCCGTCTCCATCGAGTGCGGCCACAACTTCTGCCGGGGCTGCCTCTCTGCTCACTGGAGCGGGGTCTTAGCCTGGGAGTCCCAGTGCCCCGAGTGCCGGGCTCCCTGCTCCAGGGACAGGATGACCCCAGACACACGCGTCAAAAGCCTGGTGGAGAAAATCAGAGACCTGCCACGCGAAGAGACGCTGACAGCAACAGGGACAGTGAGCCCTGAGGTAGGTGCAGCCATGGCTGGTCCAGAGATGCAGCCACCTCTGGGGTGGGGCAGCCAGGGAACAGCTGCACGGCCACTTCCTGCAGCACAGTGTCTCCTAACTCCACGCTGGGGCCCTGGGGTCAGAGGGAAGGCCGGCTAACGGGATTCCTGTGTCCCTTTAGCAACTGGTCAGGTCCCTGGGCTGATAAGGGGGGAGCTGGACCTCAGGGCTCAGACCTCCTGATAAGAAATTAACCCCCAAGCAAACAGCCTGTGACTCCATACAGGGGACCCCGGTGAGGGGCCTAGCTGGCTGGAAGGTGGGGTGTGGGGGGGGAGAGGATGGGACATGGGGCCTTTCCCTTCTAGGGGGCACTGGCTTGGATCTGGCCCAGGGCGGGACTGGCTGGTTCAGGGGATGGGAATGGGGTACTGGGCTCTGACCCGGGGCACAGGGGACTCACCATCTCAGAGGTGGGGTCCCAGCTCTGACTCTGCTCTGTCCCTGCAGCAGGGGCCGGGGGCTCAGCTGGGATCAGGGCGCCCGGTGCAGCTGGTGCGTCCGGACGAGGAAGGGGGCCTGACCCTGGACAAGGAGGCCCTGAGCCGCTGCCTGGAGCAGGGTGGGGTGGGGGACGCCCCCGTCTGCCTGGTGTCCATCATCGGGGAGCAGCGCCGGGGCAAATCCTTCCTGCTGAACTACCTGCTCCGCCGGCTCCGGAGCCCGGTGAGTGTGAATGGGAGTGCAGTGTGTGTGAGTGAGTGCAGCCCTGATCCCCTCCCAGAGCCGGGGAGAGAACCCAGGAGTCCGGGCTCCCAGCTCCCCCTGCTCTAACCCACTAGACCCCACTCCCTTCCCAGAGCTCGGATAGAACCCAGGAATCCTGGCTCCCGGCCCCCGCTGCCCTAACCCACTAGACCCCACTCCCCTCCCACAGGGCAGTGCATGGGGATGGGAGCCCTAGGGTGGCTGGTACCTCACCCCTCCCCATCTCATGCTGTCTGACCAGTGGTATGAACTGCTGCCCCCTGCTGGTGGGGCTCAGACCAGCACAGATCTGTGACCTTTGTCCCCTGGCCACATCCGGGGAGCTGTGTGTCCGTCTAGACCCTCGTCTGTGTGTCCGTCTAGACCCTCGTCTGTGTGTCTGTGTCAAGAGTGTTTGTTTAGACCTCACCGAGCTTGTCTGTGTGTCTGTCTCAGCCTGAGTCTGCCAGTCCCACCCTGGGCCAGATCTTTCCAACGCGCCGGTCCCCACGCTACCTGCCTGCTAATAAAATACCCACAGTCCCCCTGCCCCCCTGCATTAATTGTCCCTCCCCCTGTGTCTCCCTCCCCCCAGGATGTGAAGGACGGATCCTGGATGGGCCGGGAGGAGGAGCCCTTGGAGGGGTTCGAGTGGCGAGTTGGCACCCGCAGCGTCACCAAGGGGGTGTGGGTGTGGAGTCAGCCCTTCTGGGTCCCCACCGAGTGGGGGAAGGTGAGTGGGAAGGGCGGGAAAATGGGGTGGGGGGATGAGTGACCCCAGCAGATCTCTACTTGGGGGAGCAGAGCAGACAGAGGCCTGGGAGGGGAGGCAGGGAACCCAGTGCCCCCCAGGGGCTGGGTCTCACTCAGTGCTGGGGCATCCGGGGGACAGAACGGGGAACTCGCTTGTGACCCCGGCTTGTGGCTCCCCCCCAGGTGGCCGTGCTGCTGGTCGACACCGAGGGCTCCATGGACATTGTCAGAGACACGGAGACCAGCGTCAAACTCTCCGCCCTCTCCATGCTGCTTGGCTCCTACCAGGTAGGCGCTAGGGGGCGCTGTGCTGTGGGGAGCGGGGCAGGGCTCAGCAGGGGGAGCTCTCCCCTGGCAGCCAGGGCTGGCCCCGATGCCCCAGGTTGGCACTAGGGGGCGCTGTGCTGCGGGGGGAGGGTCGTGCAGGTTTCTGTATCTAACCCTGTCCTCTCTGATTACTTGCAGATCCTGAATGTTTCCAGCCAGATAAAGGACCCTGATCTAGCATATCTGGAGGTGAAGCGGGGAGAGGGCAGGATGTGGCACCGTTCTCAGACAGCCTCTCAGGGTTCCCTCTCCACTCTGGGGTACAGATGTGGGTTTCCACATGAAAGACCCCCCTAAGCTTATTTCTACTAGCTTAGGTTAAAAACTTCCCCAAGGCACAAATCCTTCCTTGTCTTTGGATGGGTATTGCTGCCACCACCAAGTGAGTTAGACAAAGATTAAGGAAAAGGACCACTTGGAGTTCCTGTTTCCCCAAAATATCCCCCCAAGCCCCTTCATCCCCCTTCCTGGAGAGGCTTGAGAATCATATACGAACCAAATAGGTTAACAAGGTGAGCACAGACCAGACCCTTGGGTTTTTAGGACACTTGAAAAAACAGAACTTTGTTATAAAGAAAAAAGTAAAAGAAGCACCTCTGTAAAATCAGGACGGAAAGTAATTTTACAGGGTAATAAGATTCAAAACACAGAGGATTCTCCTCTAGGCAAAACTTTAAAGTTACAAAAAACCAGGAATAAACCTCCCTCTTAGCATAGGGACAATTCACAAGCTAAAACAAAAGATAATCTAATGCATTTCCTTCCTATTACTTACAATTTGTAATCTTAGATGCTTAGTTCAGGTATGGCTTTAGGAGATGTATTTTTCCTGTCCTGATTCCTCGCTGACCCGGAGAGAACACACAGAGAGAGACAAAACAAAAACCTGCCCCCACAGATTTGAAAGTATCTTCTCCCCTTATTGGTCCTTTTGGTCAGGTGCCAACCAGGTTATTTGAGCTTCTTAACCCTTTACAGGTAAAGGAGGGATTTTATGCTACCCTTAGCTGTATGTTCATGACACAGCCCCAGTGGGGTAGTCTGCCCATTCTACAGCTGGGGAAACTGAGGCCCAGAGAGAATCAGTGACTTGCTGAGGTCAATGGGGAGTCTGTGGAACAGCCAGAGATAGAACCCAGGAGTCCGAGCTCCCAGCCCCCCCCCTGCTCTAACCCACCAGCCCCCCCTCCCCTCCCAGAGCTGGGGAGAGAACCCAGGAGTCCTGGCTCCCAGCCCCCCCGTTCTAACCACTAGACCCCACTCCCCTCCCAGAGCTGGGGAGAGAACCCAGGAGTCCTGGCTCCCAGCCCCCCCCCTGCTCTAACCCACCAGCCCCCCCTCCCCTCCCAGAGCTGGGGAGAGAACCCAGGAGTCCTGGGGCTGTATCCAGCAGGGCCCAGCTTCTGTGCTGGTCCAGGGGCTGGAATTCGCCCCTGCCCGAGCTCCAGGCTTACTGAGTGTTGCCCGGAGTCTGGGAACGTCTCAGTATTTGGTATCTTGGTCTATTCTGTTCCTACCATTGGTGGGCATGGGGGGCAAACAGAGCCCCTGGCATGGGGCAGGGGAGCGGGGAACCTTGACCTGCAGTTCTGCTCTTTGGCCACTAGGTGTCTCTGCACCACAGGGGGAAAGCCGTGGGACTGGGGTAACAGACCAAGACCAAGCTGGAGCTGCAACTTTGGGGGGGGGGGGGCTGTTGGTAGGATTTCCACTCCCACCCGCTCCCAGGGCACACGCTGCCTCCCCGCCCCAGAGATCCTAGCTCCAGACTCACCCCCCTGCTCTCTCTGCTCTGCAGATGTTTCTGCACGTGGCCGAAGAGGTGGGAAAGGAATACGGGCTGAAGTCCATTCAGGTGAGATGACATTTCCCCCCCCCATCCCCCACCCTGCCCCAGCCACCCCCTCCCCCCACTGCATGGGATGTTCCTGCCCCAGCCACCCCCTGCCCCACACCCGAGGGGTTCAGCCTTCCCCTCCTGACATCGTCCCGTCTCCCCTGCAGCACCTAGACCTGCTGGTGCGGGATTGGAGCAACTCGACGGTCCTTGGAAGTGACGGTGGGAAGGAGCATCTGAGAGACGTCCGACAGGTGACTGTGGGGAATGGGACCTGGGGCCTTTGCCCTCTGGGGGGTGTTGGCTCTGATCCGGCCCCAGGGCAAGGGCCTGGCTGGCTCAGGGGACCAGGGAATGGGTCCCGGGGTATTTCCCTCTGTTGATGTCTCACTTTGCTGATTTCCCCTGGCTCTGGCAGATGCTGGCGGCGAGGTCCCCTTGCAAACACCCCAAGGCCCTGGAAGCGCTGAGCAGAAGCAGCACCCGCTGTTACCTGATGCCCTTCCCCGGCAGGCGGATCATGACTGGGAGCCAGGGAAGCCTGAGAGGTAACGGACGCGGGACAGCGGCTCTGAGCCTGCGCGACGGGGCGTCTCCATCTCTGCCAGGAACGGGCTGTGGGGGGATGCTCCGGCTCCGGGTTCATTGCCATGTCCCTCCCCTTCGCAGACATGGATGAGGATTTCCAGGACAGCCTGAGGGACTACGTCACCACCCTGGTGGGCTCGGCCGGTCAACACGTGTGGAGAGACCGACATGGGGCGTTGCTTACCGGGACACAGCTCGCTGCTCGGATAACGGTGGGGACTGGCCAGCTGGGGATGGGGTCTCAGTAGGGGGCGCTCTACCCTGGCTGTCAGTGCTGGCCCCATGCCCCCATGTGGCATTAAGGGGGCTGCGCTGCAGGGAGTGGGGTGGGGGTTCTGTAGGGGCGCTCTTCCCAGCAGTCAGTTCCGGCCCCAATACCCCATGGTGGCACTAGGAGGCGCTGTCCTGCGGGGAGCAGGGTGGGGGCTTAGCCCTTTTTGCTGAATTTTTGTTAATTAAGAATTAGGGTCGTATTTATATCCTAGCAGAATCCCAGCTTGGATGATCCTACTGAGCCTTCCTACATCATCCAGGGAAGTTCTTCATTTCCCCCGCCAAACTGATTCCCACTGTTGTCTTATGGCCGTTGCCCAGCTGCCCTGCCCCAGAGGTGGCTGCATCTCCACGCCGGGCAGGCCATCCCCTTGTTCACATTTTTCTAAGCCCTGTGGAGTCTGTATTGTGATTTCTTGTGCTTTCGTTGCAGAAATTCTCTGATCTGATGAAGAAACATCACTGTGGCTTCTCCTCTCCCGCTCAGGTACCTTCTCTGCCTGTCTCTGCCTCTGACCTGATCAAGGGGTGTGTCCCACCTCCTGAATTCACTTCCGATGTAAAACTGCTTCTTACTTTTGTCTTATTGCTGCTGCCTCGCCCAAAAGGTGGCTGCATCTCTTGTTGGGCAAGTCATCCCCGTGTGGGGTTGCTGTGAGGCTATTCCCCAGCTGCCCCACCCCAGAAATGGCTGCATCTCAGCACTGGGTGAGCCATCCCTATGCAGTGTTGTGTGTGGCTGTTCCCAGATGCTCCGACCCAGAGGTGGCTGCATCTCAGGAGTGTGTTTGGTTTTTTTCCCCACGCAGCTAAATTTTAGTTATCAGCGAAATATCAAAAGCCGAAATACTTCGATTTGGAAATGCCACTGTGGTGTCTCATGGGAATTATTGCTTGGCTCTGCATGCTCCATTTTCTCCCCATAAATCAGTTCTCTGGTCGGACTGCAGCTCCCATGATGCACCACAGAGGAGGGAGATGATGCATCATGGGAGTCCATGGCTGTGGAGCATCATGGGGCTTGTAGTTTGGGTGCCTGGCTTCAGGGAGAGCTGCCGCAGTGGCTCATGGGAGTTGTAGTTTCACATTGGCTAGTGACATCACTCTGTTAGATGAGGTTGCTGCAGTGGAAGCAGCAGTCGCTAGGTGGAGACGGGGCCCCATAAACTGTGGCTGACCCCAGCCTTGTCCTCCCCGTGCAGATGGCCATCACCTTCCACAACCAGAGAGTCATGGACAGGGCCAGCGCAGACCATGCTCTATTTCTGAAGGAGAAGGTGAGTCTGGGGGGGGGGGTCTGTGCCCCAGCCAGGGGAACCCCAGGGAACCATCCCAGCGAATGCCACCGGCTGTGGGCTTGGGGGTAGGAGACGGGACCTCGTATCTCTATAGCCACCCTGGGAGCTGGAGATGAGAGGCTCAAACTCCTGCACCAGGGTTGTGGGGGGGGGGGGGGGGGGATAAGTTTACCCTGTGGCCTTCTGCAGTAGTGGAGGCGTCATGGTCCAGGTGGTTAATGGACTGGACCAGGACTAGGAACTCCTGGATTTTGTCCACTGCAATGCTGCAGACTCCCCTGGGTGAGTCACGGAGTCTCTCTGGACCTCAGTTTCCCCATCTAGCAAAGGGGGAGAATGATCCTGCATTCGGGGGTTTTAGCCTGTGAGCTTTTTGGGGCAGGGATGGTCTCTCACTGAGTTTGTGTGCCGGACCCAGTGTGAGGGGGCCCCACCATGTCAGTCTGGGTCTGTGCCGCGCCCGTCGTGGGGGGGGGGGCCCATCTCAGGCTGGGTCTGTGCCGCGCCCAGCGTGAGGGGGGAACCTCAGCCCAGGTCTGTGTTGTGCCTGGCACGAGGGGGTCCCCCATCTCAGTCCCGGTGTGTGCTGTGCCTGGCGCGAGGGGGTCCCCCATCTCAGTCCCGGTGTGTGCTGTGCCTGGCGCGAGGGGGCCCCCCATCTCGGTCGGGTGGGTGGGGTCTGTGCTGCACTTTCCCTTTCTAATGCTCTTGGCCGTCTCCTCTCCCGGCGGGCGCAGGACGGCGACTCCCGGAACGCAATCACCTGCCTGAAGGTGCGGCCGAGCAAGATGGTGGAGCTGTTTGCGGAGCGGCGCGGGCACTTGCTGCGGCGGTGCCGGACCGGCATGCGGGAGCCGGTGCCGGAGACAGAGGCCCGGCTGACAGAGCTGGAGGAGGATCTGACACAGGAGGCTGAGACCTTCCTGGAGACCTACAGGAAGCGCTTCAAGAAATTGGCCATTTTGGCAGGCGTGGGTGCGGGGGTGCTGGTCCTGGCACCGGTGGGCGGAGCTGTCGGTGCCGGGATCGGTGCTGGGATCGCCGCTGCTGCCATCGCCGCTGAGGCGGCTGTGGCCATTGGGGCTGGGACGGGCGCCGCGGCCGGTATCGTCGTGGGTGGGGGCGTGGGCGGGGGAGTTGGTGGCAACATCGCCCGGAGGGATAGGCAGAGGGCTGAGGCTGCTGGTGGTGGGAGGGAGGAGGGGGACGGAACTGAGGATCTATCCGACGACAAACCCCTGATCTGATCGGTGTCTCCCCCTCCATATTTCTGGGGCTGACGAATGGGGTGACGGGGCTGCAGCATAGCCCAAATACGTCCCCAAGAAGCCACCCCAGAGCGGGGAGCCATCACCCACAGATTCCAAGAAGGGACATTTAGATCCTCTCGTCTGACCTGCTGTGCCACCCAGGCTGGAGAACGCCGCCCACTTCCCCCTGCGTTGGGCCCGATATCTCCCCTTGGACTAAATCATCTCCCGGAAAGGCAGCCAGTCTGGCTCGGAAGCCAGAAGAGATGGAGACCCCACCGCTTTCCCACTGGTGAATCACCCGTGCTGTGAAAAATCCGGCGCCTCATTTCCGATTGGAGTTGGTCTGACTTTAACTTCCAGCCCTCGGTCCTTGCTCTGTCTTCCTCTGACATTGCAGGGCCACTCTGGCTGCAACGCGAAGCGCTTGGAAATGCCCGGCCGATGGTCCTGTCCCGAGATCACCCACTGGGGGTGACAATGGGTGGCTGGCTTACTTTCTACATGAACAGTCCTGTGGTCCGGTCCTGGGGGATAGATCTCCAGCCGCCCCTCTGAGCGGGAAGGCGGGTCCGGGGGAGAGGGCACAGGAAGACCCTGTGGGTTCCCTGCTCTACCATGGACTTCCTCTGTGACCTTGGCCAAGTCCCTTAGTTTCTCCGTGCCTCAGTTTCCCATCTGTAATAATGCATTGAAAGATGGTGAGGGGTTTGAGCTCTACTGAGAGAAAGCGCTATCCAAGAAACAGGAATCGTTATTTACTCTGGGGGAGGCTATAAAACCATCCGAAGCTAAAGGGAATCGGTTCCACACCCATCAACGCACGCTGAGCAGGGGACACCGTCTGGCCAGCTCCACAGGAAGTCTCAGCTCCGACCCTTCAGCGCTGGTGAAAGGCCAGGACTTGGGCTTGGGGATTTCCAACCAATGGGGGCTCGGGCTAGCGGGACTCTCCAGCTGTTCCACGCCAGCCTCCGCTGGCGCCTACGATCCGATAGACGCTCTAGCTTGGTGAGTCGGGAGCGCCCCTTCCCCTCACCGATTCCAAGGCCTGGATAACAATGGCCAGTGATGGAGAATCTGTTCCAATTGTTCTCACTGTTAAAAATGTCTGCCTTCCAGTCTGAGTTTAGTCTACACTTTTCTGTGCTAGACCGAAGGACCTATTGTCAAATATTTGTTCCCCAGGTGGGTACGTATGGACTGGGATCTGGTCACCCCTTAACCTGCTCTTTGTTGAGTCCCAGCTCCCTAAGAACTCCTTGGAAACCTGATATCAGGGCTGTGGGTTTTCAGAGGCTGCACCTCTCGGGACATAGCAAGAGAAAGCAGAAGTCACTTGAGACTATGGTCTGCAAAGTGGTTCTGCTGGAAGGTGGCCAGTCAACGGGTCCTAGGTGCAGGACAGTCTCAGAGCAATGGAGGCATTGAAGCAATTTCCTTTGTGCGCAACAGGAGGTACAGTATTTGGGGTACTGTGTTAGGTGTCAATGTACGGATGAGTGTGTGTGTGTGTGTCTGTGAGCACCTGTAAATGACCGCCCTCGGGAGTGCTAAAGAGTAATCTCCCAGATGTAAATAACTGTGAAGTTCTGACTCATCAAACCTTGAATGGCGAGTTCCTAGTTTTGGGACAAGTCTCCACAGAAACCGTCAGCTCTAATTCGGTTAGGGGAAGATACAGCTGCTGCTTATCGGAAGTGCTTTGTTAACGTGTATTCCTGTGGTTGGGGGCGGGGGGGCGGACACAGAAGGGGAAACAGATTAGCCATTAAACGAACAGGAGTACTTGTGGCACCTTAGAGACTAACAAATTTATTTGAGCATAAGCTTTCGTGGGCTACAGTCCACTTCACTGGATGCATAGAATGGAACATATAGTGAGGAGATATATATACATACAGAGAACATGAAAAGGTGGGAGTTGCCCTACCAACTCTAAGAGGCTAATTAATTAAGATGAGCTATTGTCAGCAGGAGAAAATAACCTTTGTAGTGATCATCAAGATAGTCCATTTAAGACAGTTTGAGAAGAAGGTGTGAGCATACTTAACATAGGGAAATAGATTCAAGGAAATGCGGTGATGAAAACTGGAAATAGGATGCGAGCCGAAGCCTCACCAGTGCTGAGTAGAGTGGGACAATTACCTCCCGTGTCTTACATACGCCCTTCCAGTTAATACACCCCACATGACATTTCCCATTTTTACTCCCCATCACACTCTTGTCTTTGGTGATTTGACTGCGTTGATGACTTGATTCTAATATTGCTGCTGCTAATTTGATTACTTGATCTTATTTTCACCTCAACTGGAGAATGGCCGAGTCAGTTGGGTAGAGTTTGTACTGGCTTGGTCTTAGCGATCTGTTTTCTTGATTTTGTATTCAGGGTTGTTGTTTTACTTATAACAAAATGGCTAGAAAGCACACTGCGTCATTTTTTTCTTTCAATCAGCAACTTGGGCCGGAACCATAGAGAATCTTTGGCTGGTACCAGCCAAGCCACTTTGGAAAGCCATTAGCTTCCCCTAAAGTAACTCTGGTTCTCATAGGGGTCTGTCTGGTGCCTGGCATGAGAGAACCCTGATCCCAGCTGCAGAGGAAACCCTAACCCCTAACAGCTCCTCATAACCTTAACCCCCGACTGGGTATGTGTCACTTAAATCAATTCCCTGCCTTTGCAGGGGCCGTGGTCATGGTGCACCTCAGTCCCTCCTGTTCTCTGCCCATGGCACATGACAGTCAGTCTCCTGAAGGCTGTAATGCTTGGGTCTAATTCTAGCTGTTGGCTTGGTGTGGGGGCGGCTGGGGAGTGTTGGGGGGCCTGTGATATACACCTCAGAGTAGCTGGTCTGGCCATCTGGCCATGAACCCTAACCCTGCCTAACCCAAGCAGCCCCCATATCTAACCCATAAATCTAACCCTCACCTTTAACCCTACCTCTAACTTCCATCCTCCAACCCTGCCACTAACCCATCTAACATCCAACCCCTGCCTTTACACTAACCTCTAAAAAGGCACCCAACTCTGGAAGCGGAAGGTGGGGAGGTTTGGGATGGTCCTTAGATCCTGGGGGAGGTCATTCCACCATCTGGACCAGGCCCCGGAGAAACGCCTGTCTCTCGCACCGATGAGCTTCACCCTTATTGTAGAGAACTCCATTGGACCAGCAAGTCAACCATGGTCTTCATCCTGGATCTCTCAGCTCTTTCAGACACGGTGGACCCAGGACATGAAGTGCCTTGAAGATAAGCCTGAGACCATGAACTTGATTCAATATTGTAGCACAGACGTGGGCATATGGCCCCTGTGTCCGGCCATCTTCTCAATATTTCACCAAAGGAGGTCATGTGCAGGCTCTGCTGAATGCAGGGAAGCAGCCGCTTGTCACGGTTATTGCCAGATGTTTGTATGAGCAACGGTTTTAGAGCCAGGTAGGATATTGAGTTCTGAATCTTCTGGGAGTCAAACCTGAGGCAGGGGGAGGCTGGGAGCCAACCCGGTCAACGTGAGAACAATACTCATCCATGGACTCAGCCTCTGTTTGCTGGCTGGACGAGATGCAGGCTGGCCATCTACAGAGACAAACCGACCTCAAGGGAATGCTCAGGCGAGGGGGCCCCTGGGCTCAGAGACAATAGCTTGTGCCTGGATAAGAGCAGAAGAAATGGCCCATTACAGAGGAGTGACTCTGCCAGTGGGGGGAACAAGGGATCCCAGACTGGACAAGCGCTGTGAGAACCAACCAGCGGGAGAGAAACACCTCAGCAGACAGGAAAGGAACTTGCTAGCAAGGATGGGCTCTAGATGGCATTTGATGTTTTCCTTTTACCTGTAACCTCAGGTTTCCAAAGCCTGTTACTTGCTTTTTATTTGAATCTCTATCTGAGGCTCTGTTAAATGAACTTCAATTTGATTTGATTGTAAACCTGTAAGGGACGGGGGGACTGTCATGAATAGGGGGAACGGTAGCAACCTTTATGTATCCTTGGCAACTGTACTGAATTGCCTTACCTGTAAGGGGTTAAGTAGTTCAAATAACCTAGTCGGCACCTGACCAGAAGGACCAATAAGAAAAGAAAATACTTTCAAATCTGGCGGAGGATTTGTTTGTTGTTGTTGTTCCTTCTCCGGATGGAGGGAGAAGCCAAGCGGGTACAACAGCTCCTGAAAATATACCTGGAATCATCCATCTAAATCCACAGAAATTGTAAGCAAGGGAAGGAAATGCGTTAGGTTATCTTTTGGTTTAGCTTGTGAATTCTCCTATGCTACAG
The DNA here is from genome assembly GCF_028017835.1 of Emys orbicularis. NCBI lineage: Eukaryota > Metazoa > Chordata > Testudines > Emydidae > Emys > Emys orbicularis. The sequence goes on along the minus strand of NC_088686.1, from coordinate 158,086,171 downwards.
AGGTAGTTTTATTCTTCTTTTTGTAACTGTGAAGCTGAGTCCAGAGGGGAATCCTCTGTCTTTTAAATCTTTTTATTACCCTGTAAAGTTACCTTCCATCCTGATTTTGCAGGTGTAATTTTTATTTTTTTTTCTTTATAAATAAAGTTCTTCTTTTAAGAACCTGATTGATTTTCAGTGTCCTGAAGCCAAAGGGTCTGGTCTGTGCTCACATTGCTAAAGCAATTGGTTGGTATTTTATTCTCAAGTCTCCCCAGGAAAGGGGGTGAAGAGGCTTGGGGGGATATTTTGGGGAAATAGGGATTCCAAGTGACCCCTGAATTTTTGTGTAAATCACTTCGTGGTGGCAGCAATACTGTCCAAGGACAAGGAAAGGAATTTGTGCCTTGGGGAAGTTTTTAACCTAAGCTGGTAGAAGATAAGCTTAGGGGGTCTTTCATGCAGGTCCCCACATCTGTACCCCAGAGTTCAGAGTGTGGGGGGAACCCGGACAGCGGCGTAGGTGGTCTGGCCTAGCCGTCACAGCTGGGCTGAGGCCTGCCCACCAGGGACGGGTGTCGCCATTCAGGAGTTGGAGGAATCACAAGGCCAGGTCCTGTAGACCGGAGTCGGGCTCAGAGTCAGGCTGGAGTCAGAGACCGGAGATCGGGAGACAAACTGGAGTCTGGCGTTGCAGCAGGCCAAGGTCTGTGGTTGCCCAGCCAATTTCCTGGGGCCTCCCCTGGAGGTTAAGTAGGGGCAGCTGGCCAATCAGAGGGCCGCAGGGTACTGTCAGTCTGGGTCTTGTGGGCGGCACTTCCTGTGGCACCAACTTCCCACAGTGCTCCCTGGGTGTGCCTCAGCCTGGCCCCCGGTGGCACTGTGGGAATATCAGTTACCCCAGGCTCTGCAGACCTGGGTTCTAGTCCCCAGGTCCTTACAAAAGCTGCCTGAGGGCGAGGTGTGCAGGAGAGCATGGAACTGAAGTGGAGCAGGGGAGCTCTGTTTCCATGGAAGCAGCAGATTGGCGCATATTGCGGGTGTGCCGAAGGCAGGTGACTGGGCACTGGAGTGTAATGGAATCAGGTGTGTAAATTGCCAGCCTGCAGTGGGATACAGAGGGGTTTGCAGAGCACCTGGTGTGATAGGGTCCCTCAAGTGTAACTGAGGTACTGCTGAGTCCCCCCAACCTGGGCTTTCTCTCATGCTGTTGCTAAGCCACAAACCTTTGTCACATACGGTGCTCCCACAGGCAAGGACACACCCTGCTGAGTTATATGGATGCTTCTCCCAGTTCACTCAGGAACTAACAATAAAGAGGCTCCAGCCAATTTTCCCCAGGGCTGTACCATCTTGCCCTGACCACTGTAAGTTTATAACCCAGTCCACCCCTCCCTCAATGCGGAGAGGACATGCACCAGCTCTGGTTCCTGAGCAGATTTCCCAAACACTTCAACCAAAACACACTGTTTTAGGTAAAATATAAAACCAGTTTATCAACTACAGAAAGACAGGTTTGATGTGATTATAAGTAATAAGCGCACAGATCAAAATTGGTTTAAAAGTAATTGAAATAAAAGTAAAATTCCGATCTGAGTTCTATAAACTAGACAGGATTTGAAACAAGCCGTGTCTCACCCTGATGGTCTAGTTCCTACTACGCATGCTGGGATTCTCCTGTCCAGCCTGGGACCCCCTCCCCAGTTCAGTCTTTGTTCTCCAGATGTTCAGTTGGGGGTGGGAGGGGGGAGTGAGGCCCAGTGATGATGTCACTTCCCCTCTTTTATAGCTTCTTCCAGCTTGCTGGAAAGAGCCTTTGCTATGACGTGAGTCAAGCAGCCTCCATTGTCCACGTGCTCTCTCTGAGAAGTCTCCATTGTATACAGCTCCTACGCCAGTCCTTGCGAGTGTGGATTCCTTTAATGGACCACCAGCATGTCTGGCTCCTCCATTGATATGCACTGAGTTTAAAAGCCTGAAAGATCAGAAAGTTCCAAAATGGACACCTGTGTAAAGAGGGAAAATAGCAACTAGAAAGGTCAGTCTGGCGTTTCTTGGGTGATGGACACGACCCCCAACAGAAAGCCTCAAGAAGTTTGTGTAGAGAACCCTAGATGACAAATCATGGCAGTTAGCCAACCTTCTCCCAGCTGCAAAGTTCTGAAAGGTAGAATCTAGGGACGTCCATAACCCATGACTGATCCTGAAGTTAACCCCCACAATAATAGATATACGGTGTACTTCTGTTTATCTGAAACCCTGTTATCCAAACTCTGCATTATCCCAGTCCCTTCCTTGTCCCCCAGCATGAAACACTTGTCCTCTGCAGCATGGTCTCATGTATCTCATGCTAGGGGACCAGGAAGGGATTTGGACAATGTGGAGGTCCAGATAATAGAGCAGAGACCCCCGGCCAGGAATAGGAGGGGGACGATGACCCCCTCCAGACGAGTGAGAGCCCCCCTGTTGCTGAATGGCTCCTGCCCTCTGGATTATCCAAACTTCCAATCATCTGAATAAAATCCATGTCCCCCCCAGGCTATTTGGATAATCGGGAGTTGATTGTATCCTGTTGCAAACAACGAAACTACATGAGTCAGCCCGTATTTCTCTTAGACTGTAAAAAGGATGATAGCTAAAGTGAGAAGTGGTTCAACTTGATGGGCCACGTGTTATTAAATATGAAAGTTTGTCACCTGACTTGCCCTCAAAGACATATCCAGAGACCCTTGAAGGAAACTTGTGCTGAAATCTAGTAAGAACCGTACAGCCGCTCCCAGCATCAAGTCAATTGTAGATGAACCCAGTGGAACTAAATCCTCGAGGTCTAGAGGCTGGGTTGGAAAATCCATGTCTATCTCATAGGGTATGTCTACACTATGGGATTAATCCAAATTTACTGAATTCGAATTTTGGAAACAGATTGTATAAAGTCGAATGTATGTGGCCACACTAAGCACATTAATTTGGCGGTGTGCGTCCATGTACCGGGGCTAGCGTCGATTTCCGGAGCGTTGCACTGTGGGTAGTTATCCCATAGCTATCCCATAGTTCCCGCAGTCTCCCCCGCCCATTGGAATTCTGGGTTGAGATCCCAGTGCCTGATGGGGCAAAAACATTGTCGCAGGTGGTTCTGGGTACAGCCTCACCCCTCCCTCCATGAAAGCAATGGCAGACAACCGTTTCGCGCCTTTTTTCCTGGGTGAACACAGCAGACGCCATACCACGGCAAGCATGGAGCCCGCTCAGCTCAAGACAGCAGTCATGAACATTGTAAACACCTCACGCATTCTCGTGCAGTTTATGCTGAACCAGGACCAGAAAAACGAGGCGAGGAGGAGGAGGAGGCGGCGACGGCAGCGCAGCGACAAGAGTGATGAGGACATGGACATGGACACAGAATTCTCTCAAACCGCGGGTCCCGGCGCTTTGGAGATCATGTTGTTGATGGGGCAGGTTCTATCCGTGGAACGCTGATTCTGGGCCCGGGAAACAAGCACAGACTGGTGGGACCGCATAGTGTTGCAGGTGTGGGATGATTCCCAGTGACTGCGAAACTTTCGCATGCGTAAGGGCACTTTCATGGAACTTTGTGACTTGCTGTCCCCTGCCCTGAAGCGCCAGAATACCAAGATGAGAGCAGCCCTCACAGTTGAGAAGCAAGTGGCGATAGCCCTGTGGAAGCTTGCAACGCCAGACAGCTACCGGTCAGTCGGGAATCAATTTGGAGTGGGCAAATCTACTGTGGGGGCTGCTGTGATGCAAGTAGCCAAAGCAATCACTGAGGTGCTGCTACGAAAGGTAGTGACTCTGGGAAATGTGCAGGTCATAGTGGATGGCTTTGCTGCAATGGGATTCCCTAACTGTGGTGGGGCGATAGATGGAACCCATATCCCTATCTTGGCACCGGAGCACCAGGGTACCCAGTACATAAACCGCAAGGGGTACTTTTCAATGGTGCTGCAAGCACTGGTGGATCACAAGGGACATTTCACCAACATCAACGTGGGCTGGCCGGGAAGGGTTCATGACGCTCGCGTCTTCAGGAACACTAATCTGTTTAAATGGCTGCAGCAAGGGACTTACTTCCCGGACCAGAAAATAACCGTTGGGGATGTTGAAATGCCAATAGTTATTCTTGGGGACCCAGCCTACCCCTTAATGCCATGGCTCATGAAGCCATACACAGGCAGCCTGGACAGGAGTCAGGAGCTGTTCAACTACAGGCTGAGCAAGTGCAGAATGGTGGTAGAATGTGCCTTTGGCCGTTTAAAAGGTCGCTGGCGATCGTTACTGGCTCGGTCAGACCTCAGCCAAACCAATATCCCCATTGTTATTGCCGCTTGCTGTGTGCTCCACAATCTCTGTGAGAGTAAGGGGGAGACCTTTATGGCGGGGTGGGAGGCTGAGGCAAATCGCCTGGCTGCTGATTACGTGCAGCCAGACACCAGGGCGATTAGAAGAACACACCAGGAAGCGCTGTGCATCAGAGAAGCTTTGAAAACCAGTTTCATGACTGGCCAGGCTACAGTGTGAAATTTCTGTTTGTTTCTCCTTCATGAAAACCCGCCCCCTTTATTGACTCATTCTCTGTAAGGAACCCACCCTCCCCCTTCGATCACAGCTTGCTTTCAAAGGAAATAAAGTCACTATCATTTAAAAATCATTTATTCTTTATTAATTGATTATAAAAAGAGGGAGAGAACCCGGGTGGGGTTTGGGAGGAGGATCGGAGGGAAGGAAAAGGCCACTAAAAAAAGGTTAAAAAAATGACAGCCTTTTGCTTGGGCTGTCCACTGGGGTGGAATGGAAGGGTGCACGGAGCCTCCCCCCCCCGCGTTTTTACATGTCTGGGTGAGAAGGCTATGGAACATGGTGAGGGGGGAGGGGGGTTATACAGGGGCTGTAGCACCAGTCTGTGATCCTGCTGCCGTTCCTGAAGCTCCACCAGACGCCGGAGCATGTCTGTTTGCTCACGCAGCAGCCCCAGCGTTGCATCCTGCCTCCTCTGATCTTCCTGCTGCCACCTCTCATCTCGAGCATCTCTCCTCTCCTCACGTTGGTCCCTTCTGTCCTCACGTTCACTGGCATCTTTCCGATACTTTGAAACCGTGTCCTTCCACTCATTCAGATGAGCTCTTTCACTGCGGGTGGATTCCATGATTTCCGTGAACATCTCTAACCCTCTTGTTTCTCTGAAAGAGCAGTTCCCACACTGCTTTCGCTTTCCACCTGCGAGAGACAGGAAACAAACCTAAGGAAGGGTGGAGGGTGTCACGCCCAGCTACTGATATACATCAATGAAACCTGACAGCTCTCACCGATGTCTCTGCAGCTCGTAATAATATGATCGCTGCCATCTGGTCTCGAAGCCTGGGATCCACAGCAAAGACATTGGGACGTTGAGAAGTGGGTCGCCCTTAGCAGGGATCAGAGTTAGTGCCACATTGAGGTGTATTGGGGCCAGCTTGCACCCCTCTCACAGCCATTGTGTCAGGCACTCTGCAGAGGTTAAGGAGTGGTTCACCCTATCTTTAAAGAACCAGAAACTGGGAAATACCAGACAGGAGACCATCAAACAGGAGGTGTCATAACTATAAAGGGAAGGGTAACAGCCCTCCTGTGTACAATACTATAATTCCTCCTGGCCAGAGACACCAAAATCCTTTTACCTGTAAAGGGTTAAGAAGCTCAGGTAACCTGGCTGACACCTGACCCAAAGGACCAATAAGGGGACAAGATACTTTCAAATCTTGGGGGGTGGCAGGCTTTTGTTTGTGCTCTTTGTTTGGGGGGTTGTTCGCTCTTGGGACTAAGAGGGACCAGACATCAATCCATGCTCTCCAAATCTTTCTGAACAAGTCTCTCATATTTCAAACTTGTAAGTAAACAGCCAGGCAAGGCGTGTTAGTTTTATCTTTGTTTTCTCAACTTGTAAATGTTCCTTTTGCTGAGAGGATTTTACCTCTGTTTGCTGTAACTTTGAACCTAAGGCTAGAGGGGGTTCCCCTGGGCTCTTTAAATTGGATTACCCTGTAAAGTTATTTTCCATCCTGATTTTACAGAGATGATTTTTACCTTTCTTTCTTTAATTAAAACCTTCTTTTTAAGAACCTGATTGATTTTTCCTTGTTTTAAGGTCCAAGGGGATTGATCTGGACTCACCAGGAATTGGTGGGGGGAAAGGGAAGGGGAGGGAATGATTAAGTTTTGGAGCAGTGTTCACCAGGGAATTGGTGGAGGAGTCTCTCAAGGCTACTCAGGGAAGGGACTTAGCACATTGAGAGTGGTGGCAGCAAAAGCAGATCTAAGCTGGTAGAGAAGCTTAGAGATTTTCATGCAGGTCCCCACATCTGTGCCCTAAAGTTCAGAGTGGGGAAGGAACCTTGACAGGAGGGTTCATACCCAACGGCAGTAAAAAGCCTGAGCAAAGAGATGCAGGCTACAGAACACTCTGAACAGAGCGGGGCTCATGTGGCAGTGAGTTCCAAACATAAAAGATCCACTAATAAATATATGAAGAGCCCACCCCAGAGGTGGCTGCATCTCATCATCGGGCGAGGCAACCCTAGGCAGCATTATAAGCAACTGTTCCCCAGTTGCCCCACCCCAGAGGTGGCTGCATTGCTGTGGTGGGGGACTGTTACCCAGCACTGGAAAGAGTCGAATATTTGGTAGGGAGGGTTTTTGTTTTAGATCTAAGAAATGCCTCGTTCCTTTGAAGAGGCACCTGCCAGATTATTTCTGTATAGCGAAGAAGTGGTAACATCCAGTAGTTCCTGAGGGGGCTGTATCTCTGCCAGGGCTCTGGCCAAACTCTCCGGCCCCTGGGCAGTCACAACGCCCGGCACTTCCAGTGCACTTTAAAGCATGTGCATTTCCAGACCCTGCTGCTCTGAAGCGCATAGTGTCCATTCCTGTTCGTGTGACCCTGATCTTTACAGTCCTGGTTTATCCTATTCCTTGTCCCCAGCATGAGGTTGCTGCTTATCTTAGCTAGCACAGCCACCCCGACTGCAGCACCCAGCATGGCAAGCCCCTTCACACTGCAAACCAGTGCTGCCCGAAGCCCAGAGCAGCTGCCACACTGGCTAGTGGCGTCGCTCTGTTACGTGAGGCTGCTGCGGTGGGAACTGCAGCCACTAGGTGGCGACAAGGCCCTGTAAAATGTGGCTCACCCCGTCTTTGTCTTCCCTGCACAGGTGGCCATCACCTTCCACAACCAGAGAATCACCATGCTCTCTTTTTGAGGCAGAAGGTGAGTCTGAGGAGTGGGGAGCTGTGCCCCCAGCCAAGGTAACCCCAGGGAACCAGCCTGGCCAGTCCCACTGGCTACAGGCTTTGGGACAGGAGATTAGAGTTCATATCAGCGTATAGGGTGGCTGTGTAGATGGGAGTCTCTGACCCTGGCACAAGGGGGGCCCCAAACTGAGTTGGGGAGGGGTGTCTGTGCAGTGCCTGGTGTCCCTGTTCTCCATCAAGGGGGTGGGCTCTGTGCAGAGTCTGGAAAAATGGGGGGACCTGATCTCCATTCGAGGGGGTTGGTTTGTGCAGCACCTGGCACGACGGGGGGCCTGATTTCAATCGGGGAATCTATGGGACATCCAGTGCGATGGGGGCCCTGATCACATTCAGGGGGATCTGGGATCCGCCTGGTGTGATGGGAGCCCTGATCTCAGCTGGGAGGTGTCTGTATGACAAGTACCCTGATCTCAATTGGCATGTGTGTGTGTGTGTGCGCGCGCGCAGCACCCGGTGTGATGGGGGCCCCGTATCACTCACGGGGCATCTGTGCAGTGTCCTGTGTGATGGGGCCCCAGTTTCACCCCAGGTCTGTGCAATTCTTGCCCCTTTTAACACACTTGGCCGTCTCCTCTCCCGGCGGGAGCAGGACGGCAACTCCCAGAACATGTTTGCCTGCTTGAAGGTGAGACTGAGCAAGATGGCGGAGCAGTTCGCGGAGTGGCGCTGTTAACAGCTTTGCCCGTTACTTTGGGGTATGCTCATTTATTAGGGTTACTCTTCTGGGGGGTGGGTTCTGTACTTCTATCAATGTACTGCTTGTGTCACTTGTGTTCTCCTACGGAGCTCTACTTCTCCCTTCTACAAGTTCCCTCCCAATGGAGCTATCCTGCAGGACCGAGGTTCCCCAGGGCTGGGTTCCTCCAGCCCCAGAATAAGACAAACACACACACACGTTAACAGAACGCATCTGAGAGAACCGGGTTAATGAGCACTCCCAGGCTGTCACCCTCATCAGCCCTTAAACTCAGCATGCTGGGTCGAGCAGCACTTCCAAGCTATCACCTTCATATGTCCCAGGTTCAGTACGTCCCTAGCCCCACTTTCATGTTACAATTGTTCTGGTTGTAACCCACTTGATGAGCAAACCCCACAGGATTTTTGGGCTCTGGTGGGGTCTTTCAGCTTAGGTACGAGGAGCCTTGCTGCAGAGGGAATGAGGAAACCAAAAAAAAAACCCACCCACAAGGTGGGCCGGGGGGGGGGGAGTGGGGAGGGAGGGAGAGAGGGAGAGAGAGAGAAGCAACCAACTTAATCATTCAAGTTATTTATTGCCAGGTAATAACCATAGGGGAGCCAAACAAGCAAAGCAGTTATAATATTATATCTAACTTAAATTTGATTATGAGTCAGATTTAGAAAACTATAACTAATCCCACAAGTCAGGGTCAGAAGGCTACACCTAGAGAGAGAGCGCGCGCTGGGTTCTCACCACTCCGTGAAGCTCGAATCGATCGGGGGTCCCAGCTGGTGGTGGTAGCTGAAGGTCCGGAGTTCTGGAGACAGGCAGAGCCCCCAGCACCATCAGTCAGGAGAAGATGACGTCCCAATGGAACTGATGCAGATGTTGGATCCAGGCATCAGAACACTGACTGGAGGTGGAGAGGGGTTTTTGTAGAGAAACAAGGATGGTTCGAGGGAGAACACTACATTTGTTTAGGTGTAAACGAGGGAGTATACCAAAGTTGTTGTGTTCTGGCTAGACAATAGGAATTGATTATTCCTGGCTATCGGTGGTGTTCTTTGGAGGGAGCTCACAATGCAGTTAGGGAGCATCACTATTTTGGATACCAATAAAGGATTCATGACTAGAATTGCTCTGATCACTACTGAGCTGGGTGTATGCAGGTGTGGGTTCATTAACATCTGAAGCAGAGATCCCCCAGCATGCAGTGCGTCCCTGCCTTTCTGCTCCCAGAGTTCCGTGCGGTTCTTTCCTTGGAATCTCTGTTCTCCATCTGTATGCTAATGGAGATGCCTCCTTGTCCCATCTTCCATGCAAATGAGGCCAGGGGCGTTTCTTTAATCCTGTCACCCTTGTCCCAGGGGTTTAGGTGTGTCTCCCACGGCCTTTTCATTGCTCTTTATAAGTCTTTCTTCTGATTGGTTTTGGTTCAAGCAGAGATTCCACCCAAGCAAAGCCTCCCACCAGGAGTGATGGCCTGTGTTTTTAACTGTAGCTGCCAGCCTAGAGATCGCCTGGTTGTGGTGCTGAGTCTCGAGTTTGCCAGTCTCCCCCAAAGTTCGGAGCCTCTGTAGCTCAGCTGGTAAGGAGGGATGAGTTAATAGTCCCTTAATGGCAGTGAGACCCATTCCCAGTGAAATGGGGGAAATCTCCTTGTAGAGCTCAGGATAGGCATTCAAATGTTGTACAGTCCATCTAGGCACAGTAAACGTAATATCACAACTAACAATGGTGGTTACATTATAGAAACAGCGATTAACATAAGGCACCATGGGTTGAATCCAGTGTCCCTTAATCAATACAATATTACATCTTGTTCTTACACACACATACATGCTTTACCAACATAGACAATAACAGGGCTGAAATTTCCCAGACTGGGTGTCTGCCTTCAGCTGAAGTTTTGGGGAAAGTTGCCACTAAAACTAGTCAGCAGTAGTTGAGAATGAGGCTAGGAGGGAAAAGACTCTGTTTTGCCATTTGTCATGGCTAAAGGTCTCTCACTGCTCATCTGATACCATTTCTGGGTGCACCCCATCATGTGCCATTAGTAGCACAGACAGACACACAGCCTGCCCTGCCTTTCACTGGTTTGGAGGGACAGCTCTGGGTTTCCACAGAGGGGCCTGTGACTTTGCTCTAGCTCTTCCCACAGGTGGATCCCAGGCAATCCACCATGGCCTGATCATTCACCTCCCCGGGAACCTGTCCCCAGTATCCTGGCTGTCACATCCAGCATCACGTGCCTGGGAACTTTCCCATTCAATGGCCGTTCTGGGACCTTTTGTCCTGGAAGATCACAAAACCCTTTATGGAGCGAGGGGAGCTGCTGGTGCCGGCAGCTCAGGCAGGTGACGTGATGGGCAACTGCTAAGAGAAGGCGGAAGAGGGATTCCCCCATGGGGTTCCCCACCTGGTAACCTCCCCTGGACATGTGGGGTACAGGGTTGGCTGCGCCCCAGTGCATCCCTGCAGGTGTTGTCCCTGTTACTTCTTCTGGGTAGGTGTCATGCCCTTGGCCTGTTGTCAGACCGAGCCCCCTGAAGATCCAACAAATTGTATCCTAACAGAACTGACAGGGTTAGCATGCACTGTCCTGCCCTTCAGAGGTCTGTGACCAGTGGTACCCAGTGACCAAACAGCTGACGCGTTGTTTATGTAGCAGCAGGAAGGCAGCATTACAGAAAAAGTTATTAAAACAACAGCCTATGTATATGCATGTCTGTCTACCTAGAGTGCTACCAGCCCCTGGTGTTAGCCCACGTTGGTCCAGCTTTTCCATTTGGCTCCAGTGCCTGGTTCCAGATGCCCCCCATTGCTCCTCCACCCGCTGCACAATGAGGAGAAAACAAAATCTCAGACAGCCAATGCCACCTGGAACTGGGGTACCACTGAGCCCTCCCGACCCACCAGCCTGGGCTCCCTTTACACTGCGCTGCTGTGACAGGCTCCCAAGCCCCCTCCAGCCCACATACAGCGAGGGACACACCCAGCTGTAGCTACATACACGCAGGTTCTTTAACCAGCCCCTGCATGGGAAGTTACAGCTAAGGCAACTCCCAGTTCCGAAGGCACGCAACCCCTCTGGATGTAAACCCCAAATGATACCATTTTGCGCTGCACAGGGAACTGTACAGTGTAAACTCATCAAATTCACCTCCTCCCTCAATGTGCAGAGGAATAACAACAGCCGTCTGCCCCAAGCTATGACTCCCACACACAGGTTTTAGAGAAAGCAAAAACAAGTTTATTAACTACAGAAAATAGATTTTAAGTGATTATCAGGGATAGCAAACAGCTCAAAGCAGATTACCCAGCAAATAAACAAAACACACGAACTAAACTTAATATACTACATAGATTGGATATGAATAGCAAATTCTCACCCTAAATGAGGATACCAGCAGACTGCAACTTCTTAAGGGGCCAGCTGCACAGGCTTACAGCTTAGAAACCCCAGGTATTCCTTTCACAGGCTAAAAATCCATTCTGGCTGTAGTGTCATAGCAGCCATGACTTGGAGGCTGTTTGTAGCGTCCTCAGGAAGGCTCCCCAGGAAGGCTCCCCGGTGGGAGATTAGCTTCTTGACCTATTATTCTCCCTAATGGTCCATTGACTTGAAGGGTCCTTCCCAGCCAGCCATCTAGGCTGATAGCCTTTTGTCTAGTGGGCGTTCCCCATGTGGAAACACAATTTGTAATACAGATACATAGTCAGTATTCCTAACTTCAGATACAAAAATGATATACTCATACAAATAGGGTAATTATACTCAGTAAATCATAACCTTTCCAATGATATCTCACATGACCTATCTTGAATAAGAATTGTTATGAGTATACCATATTCATATAATAATATCTCTATGAAGTATATGTGGTGTAGTGTCACACTGACTCCTGGGGAAAACAGCAGTATGTGATCACGGAATTAAAGACCGTATCCTAATGCACACGCACAAGGGGCAGCGTTAAGGTTGTGCGGCCAACCTTGATACTGCCATTACCTATTTTTGAAGCACTTTGCCTTGTGACCAGCACATGCCTTTAACATTGGAGAAAGGCAGAGCCAGAACATATGGCTAGAAGATAAAGGCAGAAAAAGTCCAATGAGAAATAAAACACCAGTTTTTCACAGTGCAGGAGGGTAACTACTGGGCATAACTCCCAAGGGCAGACATGGATTCTCTGTGCCTTGATGGCTTCCAGTCCCAGCTGGAGGCCTCCCTGGAAGGTGTTTTAGTCAAAATCACATAACAGGGGCTCACAGTCCCACTGTTGTGTCCATGGCGATGCCCTTTCAATGTGGGTGTCTGCAGCTCTCGTGGGTTCCTGCTGCCTGATGTTGCCATTCACCACCCCACCCATCAAGGCTTAGCGCCACACCCTCAGAGCCAAAGACGCTGAATGAAACCCAATAACCTCTCTGCGAATGACTGCTCGGAGATGTGATGCTGATAACGCTCTCGGTAAGTCTCCAGGAAGGTCTCAGCCTTCCGAGTCAGCTCCCTCTCTAGTGCTGTCATCAGGACCGCCTTCTCAGGTGCTGGGAACATCGTCTTGTCCCGGCACCGCCTCAGGAGTGACCTGCGCTGCTCCGCGAACACCTCCGCCATTGCGCTCGGATCCACCTTCAGACAGTCGACACGGCGCTGGGACAGGTCATCCTGCATTGAGTGGGAGAGGAGGGGCCTCAAGGCAGTTAGAAGGGACGGGTGTGTAACCCCATCTCATCAATGGACCCTCTGGCTACATCACAGCAACTTCCCCCCACCCCATTCACTGAGATCGGGGCCCCTGTTGTGCCGGGCGCTGCACAAACCCCCATGACTGAGATCAGGGCCCCCATTGTGTATGGGTTGGAGTCTCCCCTCTCTGCAGCCACCTGGGAGCCGGAAATAAGAACTCCCATCTCCAGCCCACAGCCCACTGAGCGTGCCGGGATGGTTCCCTGGGGTTCCCCTGGCTGGGGCACAGCCCCCCCCTTCCCAGACTCACCATCCCCCGCAGAAACTCGGCGTGGTCTGTGCGGGCGCTGTCCATGACTCTCTGGTTGATGGTGTGATACTCATAGCACTCTCTGTAGGTCTCCAGGAAGGTCTCGGCCTCCCGAGTCAGCTCCTCCTCTAGCGCCGTCAGCAGGGTCTCCTTCTCCAGCTCCTTCATCTCCTCCCGGCACCGCCCCAGCAGCGAGCTGCACTGCTCCACCAACTGCTCCACCATTGCCCCTGGCGTCACCTTTATACAGTCGACCACGCGCTGGGACAGGTCATCCTGCGTTGAGCGGGAGAGGAGGGGGAGAGCAGGGGGGCCCAAGGCTGTTAGAAGGGGCGAGTGTGTGACCCTGTCTCACGCATGGACCCTCCGGCTACAGCACAGCAACTTCCCCCCACCCCATTCACTGAGATCGGGGCCCCTGTTGTGCCGGGCGCTGCACAGACCTCCCCGACCGAGATCAGGGCTCCCATTGTACGTGGGTTGGAGTCTCCCCTCTCTGCAGCCACCCTAGGAGCCGGAGATAAGAACTCCCATCTCCTGCCCCAAACCCCAGAGCCTGCTGGGCGGGCTGGCATGGTTCCCTGGGGTTCCCCTTGGCTGGGGCACAGCCCCACCCAACTCACCTTCTCCCTCAGAAACTCAGCGTGGTCTGTGCGGGCTGTGTCCATGACTCTCTGGTTGATGGTGTGATACTCATAGCACTCTCTGTAGGTCTCCAGGAAGGTCTCGGCCTTCAGAGTCAGCTCCTCCTCTAGCGCCGTCAGCAGGGTCTCCTTCTCCGGCTCCTTCATCTCCTCCCGGCACCGCCTCAGCAGCGAGCTGCGCTGCTCCACCAACTCCTCTGCCATTGCCCTCGGATCCACCTTCAGACAGTCGACACGGCGCTGGGACAGGCCATCCTGCATTGAGCGGGAGAGGAGGGTAGAATAGGGGGCTGAAGGCTGTTAGAAGGGGCAGGTGTGCAACCCTGTCTCACCCATGGACCCTCCAGCTACAGAACAGCAACTTTCTCCCACCCTCCTGACCGAGATCAGGGCCCTCATTGTGCAAGGGTTGGAGTCTTCCATCTCCACAGCCACTCTGGGAGCCGGAGATAAGAACTCCCATCTCCTGTCCCAAAGCCCAGAGCCCGTGATGTTGGTCAGGATGTTTCTCTGGGGTTCCCTTGGCTGGGGCACAGACCCCTCCACCCCCTTGACTCACCTTCTCCCTCAGAAACACAGCGAGATCTGCACGGGCTCTGTCCATGACTCTCTGGTTGTGGACGGTGACGGACATCTGCACGGGGAGGACAAGACTGGGGTGAGTCGCAGTTTATGGGAACTCGACTCCACCTAGTGGCTGCAGCTTCCACCGCAGCAGCCTCACATAACAGAGCGACGCCGCTAGCTGGGGTGGCAGCTGCTTGGGACTTTCGGTGCCGCCGTCTCCAGTTTGTTCCTCACGGCAGCCCAGCCTCGGCTCCCTTCCTCACCCCGACCTGCACTTTGCACTTGCAGCACTTTCCTGGAGCCAAGGCCTCTGCAAACCCCTGTCCCAGCCGGGCTCGGCCTGAGGCTGACGCCCGACAGCGCATCAGTGACACCGGCTCTCACGGGTCTGGTGGTATTTGGGGGCTTTTATCGATCCGCAGGAGGCAGGTGGTTTGGGTGGGAATCTCAGCTCTTTCTTTGGTGGGGGAGGGGCATTGCTCTGGGCTGGGTTAACTCTTGTTGTGGAGGAGCAATTGTTGACCTGAGACCTGATCAACCCCCCCATATTAAACCACCTCAGGAATGTCCCTAACGAGAGTTATAACCACCAAGGTGGTAAAGTAGCGATGCCCAGGCACTGGGAAATTAGGGAGGATGCAGAAAGAGACTCAGCAAATGGGAAGATAAGCTCTGACCAGCGTTTTATGCACTTGCACAAACAGAGAAGGTCACAACCAAGTTACCATTTGGGGATGAAAGAGAAAATGTAAAGAACTTGGGCAGGAAGAAAGACACATAGGTGCCAGTGCATAATTGGTTAAAAATTTCTGTTATTTAGGAGTGTGGGATATTGTTCAGTAAATTTGAAGGAGGGAGCTAGTTTTACCTATATAATGTAAATGAAAAATAATGTTCTTTGGGAATCAACTCTGGACTGCAGTACAACATCAAACTGCAAAACACAGTATCCCCTGCACGATCGTGACGTGTGTGGGCTCCGGGAACCCCCAGATGAATGGATCCTAACTGGCCATTGGGTGAAATGGGTCTGTATGTTGGGAGTGGTGAGCATAAGGGATTTGCTTGGTATATTTATTCTCTGTGTGTTGCTAATAAATAGATGTTTAGAGCACAACTGTGTAAGGCTCTTTCGGTGGGAAAAGGTTCTGCAGACCCGTACATCCCTGAGCCCCGAGGGGAAGGGCGGGTACTTAAATTGACCCGGTTTCTTCCTGAGCCCCTTGGGTAAGGATAGGTTTGCCAGAAGCTGGGAATGGGCAATGGGGGATGGATCAGTTGTTGATAACCTGTTCTGTTCATTCCCTCTGGGGCACCTGGCACTGGCCACTGTCGGAAAACAGGATACTGGTCTAGATGGACCTTTGGTCTGACCCAATATGGCCACTCTTATGTGTCTTATCCCCCAAGCCCTCTGTAGGGAAAGGGTGAGGGTGCCTTAAATTGACTGGGTGATGCCTTGAGCCCTAGGTAGGGAATAGGCCCTAAATTGACCGGGTAACACAATGACTCCAGAACAGTCTCTGCTGTGGTGCTATTCTGGAGTGGCTATTGGGGTGTAGTTATTCCAGAATAGCTAGGCCGGTCTATTCCCCCATGTTCATAAGCTGCATTCCCCCACCCCAATTCTCCTCTAGAAGAGGGCTTGGGTAGCACCTGTCCCAATCTGAGGCTGACACCCAAGAGAACTTTACAGTCCATGCCTATGGTTATGTCTACACTGCGATGTAAGCCCAGAGTTAATAGGAATTGAGTTAGCAGCCCCTGGGGTTGTTAACCTAGGGCTGGAACATCTACAGACATTTGTAACCCCAGGGTAGGACTCGTTGAACCCTGGGTTCCAGCTCAGAGCTCCAGCACCTACACTACATTATGCAGGCCTGAGTGCAACCATCCATATCCCAGACTTCCTAGCACCTGCCCCAGCCGCGGCTGCCCTTTTCCCCTTTGGTGGTGGTGCAGCCTGGGAAAACTGGACTGTCCAGACAACCTGACGGGCCACAGGAGAAAGAAAGTCGGCCCTGTGGGATTGTGTGATACTTTGGGCGGCCTCCCAGAGCACAAGGCTAGGGCTATGCTGCAAAGCAAAAGGGCTTGAACCCTGGCTCCCAGCTTGACTCAGGCTCGGACCCTCCATCCCCGGGCCGTTTTGGGACCCTGGGTCCCTGAATTCAGGATCACAATAGTGGCTTTAAAGCCACCTTGCCTCATCTCACTACATGTGACTCCCATGATGCACTACTGCCATGATGCCTGGCTTCCCCTCACCAAAAAGGATACCGTGGTGCATTGTGGGAAATGTCATTTGGCTGCCTCATTCTCCTCTATATTCCCAGCTCCCTGATCAGACTAGAACTCCCATGGTGCATTGGGGCCATGATGCCTGGCTTCCCCTCACCAAAGAAGGAGATGCTGGTGCATCGTGGGAGATGAAGTCTAGTTGCCTCATTGTCCTCTGAGGCCAGGGTCATGGGAGGTGCTGTCCAACCAGGATGCTCAACGGTGATGGGGTGTACCAGGCCCCTTAGGGCCCCCTGCTGGAAGTCCTGCAGTCCTAGCCCACCCCATCCCAGGAAAAGGAGCAATGAGGGTGGGTCCTCCAGACCTGCCTAGAAAGGCTGCAGGGAAGCAACCAATCAGGGCACAGCAGGCTCAGTTAAAAGGAGCTACAGAGGCTGAGCAGGGCAGTCACTGGCTGGGACCAGAAGGGTAAAGAAGGATTAAAAGGGTGTGAGACTCCACAGGGAAAGAGACTGGGGCGAAGCCCTGCTCACACAGGGACAGGACTGGGATGCTGTCCAGGCACAGTGGTCTGAGAGAAGGCCCTGAGAAATCAGAACAGAGACAGAGAAACTCTCAGGCAAGGAGGCCTGGGGGAGACCCTGCTCAGACAGAGAACCCAAGAAGGTGGTGGGATAGAGTGGGAACCACCCCAGGAAATGCACTAGCAACTAGGAAAGAAAGCAGCAGGTGGCCGCTACTTGCAGGGTCCCTGGGTTGGGGCTCAGAGTAGTGAGTGAGCCCAGGTCCCCCACCAGCCACTGGTGCAGTGGCCAAAGCCCTGAGAAGGGGGCAAGTTTAGTTTTGGAGCCTGAGAAAAAGGGCTAGGGTTTAAATAGGCCCAGAGATGAGGCTCAAGACCTCAGAGAGGGCCAACCATTTTTGGACTGTTTAGTCTGGGGGGGAGGTAATCCTGCCTGTGACCAGAAAGGGGCCTGATCACCCCCCGTCCCCACATCTGAGCTTCTCCCTCTGCCCAGGGCTGAAAGCGAGGCCCAGCAAGCGTGAAACGAATCTTGAGATGGACAGAGACGATTTCAGTGGGGCAGAGAGAAAAATGCTGCACTCGGCCATGGGAGGGGGAAGGAGGCCATGGGAGAAAGGGTCTGGTGGGGGGGGGATGACTGTCAGTGCGCACCCCTCCTCTGTCCAGTTTCAGGGCTTTCTCCTTCTCTCCAGGGTGCTCCATATAGGTGGGGTGGGGGGACAGTGATCAAAATTTGGGGTCCTTTTACCAAGGGGTTCCACTTCACAAACACACCACTGCCTCAGGCTGACGGACGCTACCAACTTTCTTTGCACAGCCCCAGGGGTCAAATCACGGCTCTGCTCATGCCTGGAACAATCTCGGCCAAGCGGCATTGCCCTGATCTCTGCCTGGGCCTCTGTATCTCTGTGTGAATCAGGTTTTTACCATAGAACCCGGAGCAGCAAGGACAGGTCTTGGGGCCAATCTTATTTAACATTTTCATTAGTGACCTAGGCACAAAAATTCGGAGTGTACTAATCAAATTTGCGGATGACACACAGTTGGGAGGTATTGCCAATATGGGTGAGGACTGGAATATCATACAAGAAGATCTGGACAACCTTGAAAACTGGAGTAATAAAAATGCTAGCCCAGCCCTGGGTCCCCCCCAGCTCTGCCGGTGCCCCTCACTCCCGACCCACAGCCCCTGCCAGCCCAGCCCCCCCAGCTCTGCCGGTGCCCCTCACTCCCGACCCACAGCCCCTGCTAGCCCAGCCCTGTCCCCCAGCTCTGCCGGTGCCCCTCACTCCCGACCCACAGCCCCTGCTAGCCCAGCCCTGCCCCCCCCAGCTCTGCCGGTGCCCCTCACTCCCAACCCGCAGCCCCTGCCAGCCCAGCCCTGCCCCCCCCAGCTCTGCCGATGCCCCTCACTCCCGACCCACAGCCCCTGCCAGCCCAGCCCTGCCCCCCCAGCTCTGCCGGTGCCCCTCACTCCCAACCCGCAGCCCCTGCCAGCCCAGCCCTGCCCCCCCCAGCTCTGCCGGTGCCCCTCACTCCCGACCCGCAGCCCCTGCCAGCCCAGCCCTGGGCTCCATCCCCCCCCAGCTCTGTTCCTGTTGCTCACCCTGGTGAACAGACTCGAGCACAGACCTCGAGGTTAATTCTCCGTCTGTCTCTGATTTTTCCCCTCAGTGTCCCCTACTCTCTGCCTGTCTGTCTGCACAGACTGACTGTCTGTCCGCTCCCCCCTCAGTTTCACTTTCAGTCTCTGGGTTTGGTCACCGGATGCCGTGGGCGTGGTTGAGGGCTCTTGGCTCATTTCCGTAGAGCCCTTTGCAGAGGGGACGATTGTGTACGCGGGGGATGGTCCTGTGATTGTGGGGAACTTTCCTGGCTTTGGCCAGGCCCTAGTGGAATCATTTAGCAAAAGGCTCTAAGTCGCTCAACTCCCATAACCCAGAAGCCGGCCTGACCTCGAGAGCTCCCCTTCCCCCTCTCCGACAAGGCTGGGCCCAGGGTTCCTGGGGGGCTTGACCCCCCCCCCCAGTCTTGTTGTGGCCACTCAGGACAGGGACCAGGCCAGGTATCCGCACTCCGGGGTGCTCTGTCCACACTGGACGCTTCCCTGACCCACTGACTCACTGATCGTTGCAATCAGTTAAAACCTAATACAATTTATTAAACAGCAACTATAAGAAAGGGAAAACTGGGACAGGTTAAAGGAAACAAGGACCCCACCCTGTGGGCACAGGGACACCACACACATCCATCTCTGGGGCATCAGAAAAGGTCACTGTGTGTTCCTTACCCGTCTCAGGCCTCCCGCCAGGCCCTGGCTGTGCTGCAGGGACACCGTGGGTCAGACACCTGCTCTGGTGGTGGCCACAAGCCCTCAGGCACTAGGAGGCAGGACCCTTCTCCCCAGCATCCCACCCCTCCAGGCAAGGCCTCTTGTCTGGTGACAGCTCCCTGTGCTGGATTCTCTACCCAGGACCCCCCTTGTTCTCCCTAGCCACTCGCTGATCCCCTTAGCTCTGCCCAGCTCACAAGGAGGATGGGGCCCCGGGCTCCTGACTCCCTCATTGGCCTGCCTGCCCTGTCAATCAGGCTAACTTGGGGCACTGCCCACTCCACATTGGCCCTGGGGACTGTCAGTCTGAGGATCCTGCTTTCTCTTTGGCCCTTCCTTTTTCTTTTGCTATTGGGACAGGGCCAGCCAGAAAACCCAATAAGTTTCAGTGAGGGGCTCCTGTTGTGATGGGTGCTGCACAGACCCCAACTGAGATCGGGGACTGTTATTGACATGAAGTGTGACCGTATAGATCATTGTTTCAACTAAGATCCTATAGCTGCACCAAGTCTTGTACAAAGGAGGTCAAGTAAGGTGTCTATGAAAAGGTTGTAATTTGCTGGTTATGATTATGCTGTCTGTATGTGTGTATCAATCCATATAGAAGGAGCTTTCTTGGGAACATTCAAGGTAGCATGTAAGCAATGGCTACTCTACCTGTAAAGAGCTGAGTCATGCATGCAAGGGTAGCTCAGTGGTTTGAGCATTGCCCTACTAAACCCAGGGTTGTGAGCCCAATCCTTTGGGGGGATCATTTGGGGCAAAAATCTGTTTGGGGATTGGTCCTGCTTTGAGCAGGGGGTTGGACTAGATGATCTTCTGAGGTCCCTTCCAGCCCTGATCTTCTATGATTCTAGGCAGAGGTCCTGAAATAAAAGTATTTGGTCCAGCCATGAGGGCGGGGGACTGGACTTGAGGTCCCTTCCAGTCCTAGAATCTATGTGACTCCAAACTCCACCTGGCTGCTGTGATTTTCCACAGTAAGAACAAAGGAGTGTCCTTCCACATTTAGCTAGATTTGATTTTTTTTAAAAAAATCTTAATAAAATAGGGGATTGAGAAAGAAAGAAAGAATTGGAAATAAAACTAAATGAAAACTTCAATACCAACCCGTAGCGGGCAATGACCCCGCTCAAAAGCCACGCCCCAATCAGGCCACACCTAACCCTGTTATAAGGGCTCAGGGAGGAGCTGGGTCAGACTATCTCGAGCCTTGCAGGGAGAAGGACCGAGCTGCCTGAGAAAGAGGTACCTGAAGCAGAAGAGTGCTCTGGAAAAGGGCAAGAGGAGCTGGGGAGCTCCAGCCTGTATGTGTTCGATAATTGTCTGATCGTCCCCCCTCATGAATTCCCAAAACTGTGCAAAATTAAATAGTTAAAAATAGAAATAAGTATGGATGTTATCTGTCAAAATTATGAAAAAAATAAAATCCAATTCTGCCAAGCCTATTCATACCCAGGGCGGATGGACACCAAGTCTGTAGCTGACTTATAGTTAAAACTGATAAGTCAGTTATCTAAGCCATCACTTTGTCCAGCATGGCCATGCCCTGCTCTCAGAGCCGGCTTCCACCAGGTCGTGGCTGGCATCTGAGCCTTGGTTCACCAATAGGCCGTGAATTTTGGTTTCCTGTAAGTCAGTGCCTGGTTCATGAAAGCCAGCGAATGAGGAATTGAGAGAGAAAAAACAATGCGCCAGTAGGTCGGCATTGGCACCATAGGTGCAGCCTTGAATGGGAGCCAGGAGCCAGGAGCTGCCCCTTGCTGCCCTGCTGTGTCAGGCTGGGTTGTCCTCTTCCACCAGGGTTACTCCATGGTACTGGGGGGCTCAAAGTGTTTCTTTTAAAGCCCCAAGCTCCGGGACTCAGGTGATCACTGAGATTCTCATGGAGCCAGTTTCTCGCCCTTGTGGTACCAGAGAAAAGCTTGACATAAAGCTTCAGAAAACCAGAGGTGCATAAAGCTGCATTTTCCCCCTTTTCCCACTTCCAACCTCCCCCAAAATCACTAGGGTTTTGGCCATTGTTGTCTAGAACATTCCCTGAAATATCCTGGAGTAACCCAGGTGGGGCGGGGAGCCCCAGCGCACCCTTACTTGGCTTGCAATGACATCTGTCTGTGGGCTAAGCCCCTCACTGGCTTCCTGATCTTGGTCAAGCCATACCCATGTGGTATCACTGTGCAGCTGTTCCCCACCTGCCCCACCCCAGAACTGCCTGCATCTCTGTAGTGGGCAAGCCATCCCCTTGCAGCATTGCTGTGAGGCGGTTCCACACATGAACCTGGGGGAGTGCCAGGTCTCCAGTCCCTCCCCTTCCCGGATCTCGTCCCTCGTGTGTCACATCATCAGGTCCCCCGACTACAACGAGAACATGTTCTGGAGTTCATCCGTTCATCTCCGGGGTTCTCAAACTGGGGGTTGGGACCCCTCAGGGGGTCATGAGGTCATTACATGGGGGGGGGTTTGCGAGCTGTCAGCCTCCACCCCAAACCCCACTTGCCTCCAGCATTTATAATGGGGGGAGGGATAGCTCAGTGGTTTGAGCATTGGCCTGCTAAACCCAGGGTTGTGAGTTCAATCCTTGAGGGGGCCACTTAGGGATCTGGGGCAAAAATCAATACTTGGTTCTGCTAGTGAAGGCAGGGGGCTGGATTTGATGACCTTTCGGAGTGCCTTCTAGGTCTATGAGATCGGTATAGCTCCATATATTTAATGGTGTTAAATATATTAAACAGTGTATTTAATTAATGGGGGGGGGGTGTCGCACTCAGAGGCATTCGATGTGAAAGGGGTCACCAGTAAAAAAGTTTGAGACCCACTGGTTTACCTTGTCTTCCAGTCACTCCCGGGCCTTTCCTCAGTACCAGGTTTCTCTGCTGGACCCTACCTGCTCCAATAGTCTCTGCTCTCCCAGAGCATCCCCCACCTCTGCAGCTTCCCGCTGCCTTTTATACGGGGATTGGCTGAGCCTCCATCACAACGAGGCATGGAAGGGTTTGACTGTTATTGGTAAATTTTACTGCACACACACAAACGTTTCCATAGAGGTGAATCAAAATTTCCCAACAGGCAAAATAAGAAAAATGCTGCGTGAGAACTTCGGTTGATTTAAGGCTGTTGACTTTGTATTTGTTACATGATGCAGACAGTTTGTACTTGAATAGTTATAAAGCTTCAGCATTGTGAATCTCAGCATCTAATGTCATTATGTTATTATTAGCTGCCCCCCCATTGGATGAACCCCCATAATTTCCCACAAGTATTAACATTTAAATAGGTAAATATAGAACAAATACTTAAAATAATATTAGCTGTCAAATTTATAAAAAAATAAAATAAAAATCAAATTCTACCAAGCCTATTCATACTCCAAGTTGGCCTGTAGCCATCTTCTTGCTGACTTACACCGTTTGTAGGGTTGTGGTAGCCATGTTGGGTCAAGGATAAGAGCGAGATAAGGTGAGTGAGGGAATATCTTTTATTGGACAAAGTTCTACTGGTGAGAGAGACCTGAAGAGGAGCTCTGAGTCGCTCAAAGGCTTGTCTCTCTCACCAACAGAAATTGTGCCAATAGAAAATATTCCCTCACCCACCTTGTCTCTCGGTTAAAATTGATGCATTCAACTATCTAAGCCGTCATCTTGCCCTCCTCTCAGAATAGGCACCCCCCCAGATCATGGGCTGGCAGTTGACCTTGGACCAACAGCTTTGGTTTCCTGTAAGTCATTAGCTGGGGGATAAAGCCAGCGTGTGAGGGATCATGAAAGAGAAACCAGTGCTTCAGTAAATTGACTTTTTCACCCTTGGCACTTCCTTAAATGGGAGCTGCCCCTGCTAAACTGATTCAGCATTTCAAATTTTCTGACCTGTAGAGAAGTCCCAGGAGAAAGGACAGCCTAAAACCACCTGACCACCTCAGCTCTGCCCATTGTCCCATGGTGACCCCTGGAATGACTGATCTCCCAGAGAGACAGGTGAGCTCCGGGAGTCAGGTGAACATTGAGGTTCACATGGAGACAATTTCTGGCTCTTGTGGTTCCAGAGCGAAGGTTGAAAATTGAACTGGGGCATGACCTAAAGACTCAGAAAGCCAGAAATGCTTGAAACTGCATTTCCCCCCTTTTCCCTCTTCCAGCTGCCCCCAAATTAGTGGATTTCCAGCCCTTGGTGCCTAGAAAATTCCCAGAACTTTTGGAATGGCTCAAATGTGGTGTTCAAACACTGATGCGTAGAGAGAGAGACAGAGAAACACCATCAGGTTGTGTATCTGACCTCTGTCAGTTCGGCCAAAGACTGTGGTGGTGGGAGCCATAGACAGCCTTAAGAGTGGGGTGAAACCTTGTTACCGGTTGAGTTAAAAACCCCATTGAGGTTGTTGGGTTTGAACTCACCTTTCCATTTAGATAACCATCAGTATAGGATACTGATACAGCCCCTTGGGGGAACCTCTTCAGTGCCCCCAGGGTCCCGCTTTTCCTTCAGGGTCGGCCACACCAATGCAACTAACAAAATCATCCAAAGCCCAAGATTTGGTAGTGACGGGGGACTTCAACTATCCGGATATATGTTGGGAAAATAACACAGCGGGGCACAGACTATCCAACAAATTCTTGGACTGCATTGCAGACAACTTTTTATTTCAGAAGGTTGAAAAAGCTACTAGGGGGGAAGCTGTTCTAGACTTGATTTTAACAAATAGGGAGGAACTCGTTGAGAATTTGAAAGTAGAAGGCAGCTTGGGTGAAAGTGATCATGAAATCATAGAGTTTGCAATTCTAAGGAAGGGTAGAAGGGAGAACAGCAAAATAGAGACAATGGATTTCAGGAAGGCGGATTTTGGTAAGCTCAGAGAGCTGATAGGTAAGGTCCCATGGGAATCAAGACTGAGGGGAAAAACAACTGAGGAGAGTTGGCAGTTTTTCAAAGGGACACTATTAAGGGCCCAAAAGCAAGCTATTCCGCTGGTTAGGAAAGATAGAAAATGTGGCAAAAGACCACCTTGGCTTAACCACGAGATCTTGCATGATCTAAAAAATAAAAAGGAGTCATATAAAAAATGGAAACTAGGACAGATTACAAAGGATGAATATAGGCAAACAACACAGGAATGCAGGGGCAAGATTAGAAAGGCAAAGGCACAAAATGAGCTCAAACTAGCTACGGGAATAAAGGGAAACAAGAAGACTTTTTATCAATACATTAGAAGCAAGAGGAAGACCAAAGACAGGGTAGGCCCACTGCTTAGTGAAGAGGGAGAAACAGTAACAGGAAACTTGGAAATGGCAGAGATGCTTAATGACTTCTTTGTTTCGGTCTTCACCAAGAAGTCTGAAGGAATGCCTAACATAGTGAATGCTAATGGGAAGGGGGTAGGTTTAGCAGATAAAATAAAAAAAGAACAAGTTAAAAATCACTTAGAAAAGTTAGATGCCTGCAAGTCACCAGGGCCTGATGAAATGCATCCTAGAATACTCAAGGAGCTAATAGAGGAGGTATCTGAGCCTCTAGCTATTATCTTTGGAAAATCATGGGAGACGGGAGAGATTCCAGAAGACTGGAAAAGGGCAAATATAGTGCCCATCTATAAAAAGGGAAATAAAAACAACCCAGGAAACTACAGACCAGTTAGTTTAACTTCTGTGCCAGGGAAGATAATGGAGCAAGTAATTAAGGAAATCATCTGCAAACACTTGGAAGGTGGTAAGGTGATAGGGAACAGCCAGCATGGATTTGTAAAGAACAAATCGTGTCAAACCAATCTGATAGCTTTCTTCGATAGGATAACCAGTCTTGTGGATAAGGGAGAAGCTGTGGATGTGGTATACCTAGACTTTAGTAAGGCATTTGATACGGTCTCGCATGATATTCTTATCGATAAACTAGGCAAATACAATTTAGATGGGGCTACTATAAGGTGGGTGCATAACTGGCTGGATAACCGTACTCAGAGAGTTGTTATTAATGGTTCCCAATCCTGCTGGAAAGGCATAACGAGTGGGGTTCCGCAGGGGTCTGTTTTGGGACCGGCTCTGTTCAATATCTTCATTAATGACTTAGATATTGGCATAGAAAGTACGCTTATTAAGTTTGCGGATGATACCAAACTGGGAGGGATTGCAACTGCTTTGGAGGACAGGGTCATAATTCAAAATGATCTGGACAAATTGGAGAAATGGTCTGAGTTAAACAGGATGAAGTTTAACAAAGACAAATGCAAAGTGCTCCACTTAGGAAGAAAAAATCAGTTTCACACATACAGAATGGGAAGAGACTGTCTAGGAAGGAGTACGGCAGAAAGGGATCTAGGGGTTATAGTGGACCACAAGCTAAATATGAGTCAACAGTGTGATGCTGTTGCAAAAAAAGCAAACATGATTCTGGGATGTATTAACAGGTGTGTTGTGAGCAAGACACGAGAAGTCATTCTTCCGCTCTACTCTGCTCTGGTTAGGCCTCAGCTGGAGTATTGTGTCCAGTTCTGGGCACCGCATTTCAAGAAAGATGGGGAGAAATTGGAAAGGGTCCAGAGAAGAGCAACAAGAATGATTAAAGGTCTTGAGAACATGACCTATGAAGGAAGGCTGAAAGAATTGGGTTTGTTTAGTTTGGAAAAGAGAAGACTGAGAGGGGACATGATAGCAGTTTTCAGGTATCTAAAAGGGTGTCATAAGGAGGAGGGAGAAAACTTGTTCACCTTAGCCTCTAAGGATAGAACAAGAAGCAATGGGCTTAAACTGCAGCAAGGGAGGTCTAGGTTGGACATTAGGAAAAAGTTCCTAACTGTCAGGGTGGTTAAACACTGGAATAAATTGCCTAAGGAGGTTGTGGAATCTCCATCTCTGGAGATATTTAAGAGTAGGTTAGATAAATGTCTATCAGGGATGGTCTAGACAGTATTTGGTCCTGCCATGCGGGCAGGGGACTGGACTCGATGACCTCTCGAGGTCCCTTCCAGTCCTAGAATCTATGAATCTATGAATTGTCCATTGGACCCCAGCTGAGTTCACACGCTCCGCCTGCCGGAGATTCCCCATGGATCAGTGTCAGTTGTTCAGTTCTTGGGTCTCCCATTGTCTTGGCCAAACCTCCATTGATGTGCATCAGTTTCAGCCAGTCCTGTAACGACCCAGTCACCCCACCCCAGGCAGTAACATCACCCACACACCCCATGTTTCCCGTTCTGCCCCAAGAGCAGCTTTTAAACCCTTTTGCACCCCCGGGTAACAATGCACAGTAGAGAGGGAAACCGAGGCATACCCCAGCATCATAAATACATGACCAGAAATTCCTAGTCAATCACAGCCCCACCTCAGACAAAAGGTGGGTGTGAACCTGCCCCGGAGCTTTTGGCTGAGGGTTGTTTTAGGTAGGGGCAGGGGCAGGGGAAGAGAGATCACACAGGAGCTGCGGAGTGTTGAAAGAGAGAACAGACGAGAGCAGAGAGAGCAGCAGAGACAGGAGCCTGGAAGCACAGAGTGATGCTGGGCAAAGCTAAACAGAGAGTTTGGGGCTGTGCTGGCTAAGGGGGCTGGGAGTGGGGCAAAAAGCTAAGAAAATTTCTTCCGTTCTTGGTTCTCCTGGCCCAAGTCCTGGTTTTGGAGAAGCAGCATGACATAGGTTCCTTGCAAGTAATCAAGACGGCAGCAAAGAGAAGAGCAGATTCCAGCAATTTCTCTGTCCGGCTGGGACACCCTGAGGGCCCTGACATTTGACTATCCGCTCAGGTCAGAAAGATGCAATAACAGCCTGTGTCTCTTGGGACGGGGTTTCTGCTGAAGCAGAGCAAGCCCCTCTTCTACCACAAGAAGAGCGCCCATGCAGACGCCAGGAGACTGGCTTGATCAGAGGATGCCCATTGCTGTTTCATTTAGTCTTTTGTTAGGGTTGCCACAGTGGATCTAGTTGTTCCTCTTTCCAGGTTGTGACAATCAGACGCCCCTCGTGAAGGAGCCGTTCAGTGACTGCCCAGGTGCCCCCAGCATGGCCAGTTCAACTCGGATTGCTTTCGATTCTGCTTTCCCGAAATCAGTTGCTACCTCCGTGATTCTCAGCAGAGGTGGGGCTGGGGAACAACGACAGGTGTGTGAGGGGCCATAAACAGACTGAGATAACTGGGCATTTTAGAAGACTTTGACACTGCTTATCTCGCAGTGTGCGGGGTGAGTGGCGGCAAAATGTACATTTCTGGAGTTTCATAGCCCAGCCAGCTTGGCGATGCCTATAATTGCCGGAGTGTTTCCTTCATTCCCCGGCAGTGCTTGGGCATCGCCGGGCTGGGAGCTGCACTGTCTAGTCTCCATCTGCCGATAGCATCTCGGGAGGCTGCTCCTTGGACGACAGCATCATGGGTCATCTGTGTTCCCCACTAGCCATGTTGCTGCTGGCTCTGCCCCTGCAGGAGGGTGAGGAAGGGGACCACTCCACGTGCTGCTTCCTTCCTTCCTTGGTGACATACAGGGCCAGGGGATAGGAGTGGGAGAGCAGAGTCCCCCAGGGAGAGGGGAGGGGTGGGAGGGTGTGAAACATGGAAAGACAATAGTGACCGCCTGTGACTTGGTCCCTGGGGTGCAACCTGGACTGTGGAACCACTGAGTCCTCCCAAACACACCAACCGGTGGTGCCTCTCACACTGATGTCAAGCTACAAGCCTCTGACAGGCACCGCACTTACACAGCCATCCACAAGCAGGGACACACCCAGCTCAGTGACATGAATGCTTTCACAAGCCACTCAAGAACCCTCAATGGAGGGGTTCCAGCCAATTCCCCACAGCTCCCCAGCCTTCACGTTGTGTGAGGTTATGAGCTATTTCTGTGTATGTTACTGAAAGCTGCTGTGAGGTTGGGGGCACCCACAGCTAGCCTTTCGGGTACAACAATGGAATAGGCAGAGAGAGCCAGACAGTGTTAATGGCTCATCAACACCCATCAAGGAAAGGATCCCCTATCCCAGAGACCGTATACAATTGAGGCTGGTTGACCTATGGGGACTGCCTGATCCCCACGTCACAGCAAAGAATGTTTCCAGCAAGCTGGAAGAAACTAGAAAAGAACAGGAGTGACATCATCACCTGGCCTCACTTCTCCATCCCCCAGACTCAACATCTGGAGGACAAAGCCTTTGACCTGGGGAAGAGTGGACCCCCGGTTTGTACCATCTGTCAGGGTGAGACGCTGCTTGATTGAAATCCTGTTTAGTTTGTAGAATTCTGACTGCAAATTTATTTTTATTTCTTAAGTAATCAAATTTGATTGTTACGCTTGCCACTTATAATCACTTTCAATCTATTGTTCTGTAGTTGATAAATCTGAAGGAAGTTCAGAGCCAGTGACTCTCCACCATCCGGGATGTCTATAGACCCTCCCTTGGCAGTGGGGGTGGGCCACACATTGCTGGCGTCTGTGGGATGCGGCTGGGAGAGGCTGGTGGAAGGAAGCACGTGGGTGCTGTGGGGATTGGTAGGTCGGGTAGCGCAGGCCTATATCCAGCCCTTTCTGCGGCTCTGCAGCGCCCCTTGCAGGTGACTGGGAAGCTGATGGGGACGGGCCCTGCAGCTGCTTTGATTTTGGGATTCATGCTCTGAAAATCATCAATACATTGGTTCTGCAAATTCTGTCTCCTGCCGGCAGCAGCCACGACCTTCCCCACAACAGCTGGTGCCGCCTCCCACTAGGACCAGTCCTGCCACCCCCACAGCCTCCCACTGGCTCCGCGGCTTGGTATTAGCTGTGGGATGGCAGAGTGTGGGCACCACCCATCACACTGGGCAATGCAGAGATACCCCAACCGATCTCGGTGCCCCATTACACTGGGTGCTGCAGAGACGGACCATGAACGGGGTGGGATGTGTCAGCCAGGGCTGGAGTAGGGGGGTGAGGGTGTGAACTTATGGGGGATGGGGCCCAAGTGAAGGAGCAACTGCAGGGCAAACAATAAAGCTGCTCTGGGTTCGGCGGCGAAGGGTGTTTCTATATACACCCCCATATTCCACCCCTCCCATGCTTACTCCTCTGAAACCTAATCATTGCGGAGGCAGGAGATCTCTCTGGGGCTCCCAGCAGTTGCCGGCAGGTATCACAGGCAGCAGCCTCCCATCCTGCTCTCCCTCATTGGCCTGCAGCAGTCGGAAAGTTCTGCGATGCTTCCGTTTGCACTCTAAGCAAATGGGCGGCGCCGGCAGGTCCCTGGAAGTGGAGGGGAACAGGGCTACCACAGCTCAGGTGTGGAAGAACAGGCCAGCTGTGGGGATTCTGACCCCAGAGCACTGGCCACCCATGGGCACCAAGCACCAGACAGACGGCCCGGCCTGGCTACCTCCAGAAAGGGGACGATCCTGGGAAAACCTGGGCAGGTGGGCACCCGACTGGGGATGGCCCCACAGAGCAGGCCTGACTCACAGCCCTGATTTCTCCTCCCAATCGGGATGGCCCGGCAAGGACCAAATCCCGTCTAAGCCACACAGGCCGAAATGGGCCAGAGGTGCACGAGCATCCTGCCGCCGGCTGGGCTGTGAACGTGCTCTTCTCACAATTGGGGTGCCATGATGTCCTCAGCATCAACACACGCAGCTGGGGTCCGGCCTACATCGTCCCCCACTCCAATGAGGTGCCTCCAGCTGGTTTTATAATGCGCTGCCTCGAAGCCAGGAGCTGTTTGCTCCGCAGGCTGGAGACTGAACTGGGGTGTCCCGACCCAGGGCTCATGTGGGCGTGGCTTTGTGGAAAAAGCACGTGTCACCCTGAGATAGCTTGGAGCAGCCCTTGTTCATCTCATGTAGGTGTTCATTCTGAAACCTACTGACACATGGTAGCCACCTATAATTTGGGGTGGTGCATGGACATAATGGGAGGAGCTATGGGACAGTGGGTAAGGATTGCATTTCAGCCCTATTTCTGTTCCCTGCACAGGAGCTGAGGAGGGTCACGACCAGCTTGGGAAAGAGCCAGGTCTCCTGGGTTCTATCCCCGGCTCTGGGAGCGGAATGGGATCTAGAGAGTTAGAACAGGGGGAGATGTGAGCTTTTCCCCATGTTAACATGGCTCCCCTGCTGTGTGCAGTGCAAAAAAATGGAGTCCACATCTGCGGAAGATCCCTTATCTGACCTCAGTGAGTGGTGTTAGCTGCCCACTGCTTTGATCCATGAGTAACCCAGGAGTGTCTGTGTGTGTGTGACGGGGGGTGGTAGGTGGCCCTTACCTGGCTTGCAGTGACACTTGTCTGTGGCCCCCTGTGTTCAGATTTATACCCTGAGTCCATGTGCTTGTACAACACAAGTCCAGGCACGTCTGGGGGGGCATTACTGAGTCTCCAGCCAAGAAAGATTGAGCAATTCCTCTGGTGTGACCTTAGGAAGGTGAGTCATTGCATTGTAGTTCTCTTGCTGGACAACAGCTGTTGATGGGCTGATTGACACCTCACCAGGGTGTTGGTTACTTTCCTTGTTATTGCCTCTGGGGAGCTAATATCTGGCTCATTCCCCAACTTACAGCATGTTTTAGTGACAACCATACAACACAATTCTCATAACTTCATATGCATTAATGATATATATATGTGGATAGAGAAAAGATCCAAACCTATACTGACCTGGCAATGTGGCTGGCCCTTTGGGGTCAAAAAACATTTTGTATATATGAGTGGAGTTTTTAAATAACTTCTCATTTTACTGGATCAAAGACCGGAATGAAATAAAGGGGGCTGTGTGATTGCTTTTTTGGTTCTTGATAACCAGTGTGGGGGATCAGAAGCACAGTTTGTGACTGGTTGGGGAGATTCACTTCAGTGTTACCCACCAGTGTTGGGAGAATCTGCTCTCCCCTTTTGCAGCCTGCCCTGCCCTTGGCATTTCAAGTGAGGCCTGTCCTAGGCACCCCTGGTCACACCCATAATATTGTGCAACTGTGAAAATTTAAGTTGGCAAAAATTGACAAAGATGCTTAAAAATAAACACTGATCTTAGTCATAGAAATGAGAACAAAACTAAAAATCAAATTCTGCCAAGCTTATTTGTAAAGCATTAACTTTTCAATTGTAACATTTTCAGGCATTAAATAATTGTCTGACTCTCCCATGATTTCCCTGCAACTGTAAAAATTTAAATAGATAAAAATTGGGGGGGGGGGGGGACTTAAAATAATATTATCTGTCAAATTTATAAAAAATCAAAAATAAATCCTACACAGTGTATTCATACTTAAGGTTGGCCTTTAGCCACCTGCTTGCTGACTTACAGTTAAAGTTGCTGTTTGCAGGATTGTTGTACCCGTAATGGCACCAGGATAAGAGTGAGATAAGGTGAGTGAGGTAATATCTTTTATTGGACCAAGTTCTACTGGTGGGAGAGACCTGAAGAAGAGCTCTGTGTGGCTCAAAAGCTCGTCTCTCTCACCAACAGAAGTTGGGTCAATAGAAGATATTCATTCACCCACCTTGTCTCTCAGTTAAAATTGATACAATCAACTATCTAAGCCATCATCTTCCCTTCTTCTCAGAACAGGAACACCTGGCATTTACACCTTCACTGACCTTGGACCAAGAGTTTTGGTTTCCCGCAAGTCAATAGCTGGGGGATTAAAGCCAGTGTAGGAGTGATCGTGAAAGAGAAACCAGTGCCCCAGTAAGTTGACTTTGGCACCCTTGGAGCTGCCTTGATAGGGGGCTGCCCCTGCTAAACTGATTCAGCATTTCAAATTTTCTGACCTGTAGAGAAGTCCCAGGAGAAAGGACAGCCTAAAACCACCCCAGCATATCAGCTCTGCCCATTGTCCCATGGTGACTCCTGGAATGTCTCCCAGACAGACAGGTGAGCTCTGGGAGTCAGGTAACCATTGAGATTTACAGACAGTTTCTAGCTCTTGTGGTTCCAGAGCGAAGCTTGAAAATTGAACTGGGGTGTGACCTAAAAGCTCTGAAAACCAGAGGTGCATGAAGCTGCTCTTCCCCCCTTTTCCCTCTTCCATCACCCCCAAAGTCAGTAGGGTTCTGGCCATTGGTGCCTAGAACATTCCCAGAACGTTTGGAATGGCTGAGATGTGGTGTTCAAACGCTATCACGTTACAGACAGAGAAACACCATCGGATTGTGTATCAGGCCTCTGCAAGCTCGGCCAAAGACTGTGGTTGTGGGAGCCATAGATAGCCTTAGGAGCTGGGTGAAACCCTGTTACGGGTTGAGTTAAAACCCCATTGAGGTTGTTGGGTTTGAACTCACCCTTCACTTCAGATAACTGTAGGTATAGGTGTGACGATGTATCCCATAATGCTTTATGGGAATGTGACATAACTGGAGTTCGTTTTATGCTACATGTGCCATGTAACATATCTCTGCAAAGTTTATGGTTTACTGAATCTATTCACCCTATTTGTACACATATATCATTTTTGTACTTGAAGTTATTAATATTGGCTGTATACTTGCTTGATTTCTAAGTAAGCTTTGTGAGGCATTTGGTCAGCTTCTTTAGAAAGGAATTCACAAAGTTAAGTGCCCAATCAAGAAACACTTAAAGAACAACGCATCTTGGAATGCTCCAATCCACATAAGAAGACTTCCTGGAGACATACAAGATACCATGTGGGCAATGGCTTCTGCCTGTAAAAACTGTGAGTCATGCATGGACATGTGACTTGCCCAGGTGACTCCAGAACTCCATCTTGGAGCTGGATTTTGCATAGGAGTGAGGAGACAGGTCTCCACCCACAAGAGAAAGTCTATTTAGGCCTGTGGGAGACCCCTCCATTTTGTCTTCAGCTGGCTAAAGAGAGAGCCTCTCCACCCCCCAGGATACCTGAAAGAAACTGGAACAAAGGACAGTAACTGCAAGGGGTGTGAGTGATTGCGGGACCCAGACTAGCAGGAGACTAGTCTGTAAAAGGAAGCTTACTGGAACTGGTGAAATCTTATCTGTATTCAGTTTCTTACTGATTTAGACATGGACTTACATGTTTTATTTTATTTTTCTTGATAATTCACTTTGTTCTGTCTGTTACTACTTGAAATCACTTAAATCCTACTTTCTGTATTTAATAAAATCACTTTTTACTCATTAATTAACCCAGAGTATGTATTAATACCTGGGGGAGGGGGGGGGGACACAAGCAGCTGTGCATATCTCTCTATCGGTGTTATAGAGGGTGAACAATTGATGAGTTTACCCTGTATAAGCTTTATACAGGGTAAAATGGATTTTTTTGGGTTTAGACCCCATTGGGAGTTGGGCATCTGAGTGTTACAGACAGGAACACTTCTGTTAGCTGCTTTCAGTCAAGCCTACAGCTGTTAGGGGACGTGGTTCAGACCTGGGTCTGGGTTTGCAGCAGGCTAGAGAGTCTGTCTCAAACCAGGCAGGGCACTGAAGTCCTAAGCTGACAGGGCAGGAAAGCAGGGGCAGAAGTAGTCTTGGCACATCAGTTGGCAGCTCCCAAGGGGGGTTCTGTGATCTAACCCGTCACAATAGGCTCCTGTCCTGGGGTCACAGGATCGGTGCTACACCCTGGCTTTGATACAGAGTCTTACAGGACCCTCTTTAATGCCCCCAATCCCAAAGGGGTCCCCCTTTTCCTTTGGGGTTGGCCACATGGTCGCAATGATCCATTGTCCAAGGGACCCCAGCTGAGTTCACAGGCTCTGCCTGCTGGAAATCCCCAGGGATCAGTGTCAGTTATTCAGTCCTTAGGGCTCCCATTGTCTTGGCCAATGGGTCAATTTCAGCCAGTCCTGTAATGACCAAGTCACCCCACCCCAGGAAGTGATGTCACTCACACACCCTATGTTTCCTATTCTGCCCCAAGAGTGGCTTTTTAACCCTTTTGCGCACCCTGGGTAACAATGCACTGTAGAGAGGGAAACTGAGGCATGCTCCAGCATCATAAATATATGATCGGAAATTCCTAGTCAATCATTGCCCCACCTCAGACAAAAGGTTGGTGTGAACCTGCCTTGGAGCTTTTGGCTGAGGGTCGTTTTAGGCAGGGGCAGGGGCGGGGGAAGAGAGATCACACAGGAGCTGAGGAGAGACGAAAGACAGAACAGAGGAGAGCAGAGAGTGCGGCAGAGGCAGGAGCCTGGCAGCACGGCGTGACGCTGGGAAAAGCTAAACAGAGAGTTTGGGGCTGTGCTGGCTAAGGGGGCTGGGAGTGGGGCAAAAAGCTAAGAAGACTCCTTCCCTTCTTGGTTTGGAGAAGCAGGACGATATAGGTTCCTTGCAAGTAAACAAGACGGCAGCAAAGAGAACAGCAGACTCCAGCAGTTTCTCTGTCCATCAGGGACGCCCTGGGGCCCTGACCTTTGACTAGCCACTTGGGTCAGAAAGATGCAACAACAGCCTGTGTCTCTTGGGACGGGATTTCAGCTGAAGCAGAACAAGCCCCTCTTCTACCACAAGAAGAGCGCCCACGGGGGCACCAGGAGTCTGGCTTGATCAGTGGGTGCCCTTCACTGCATCATTTAGGCCAGGGGTTCTCAACCTTTTTCTTTCTGAGGCCACCTGCCCATGGCCCACCTGTGCCACAATAACTGGTTTTCTGTATATAAAAGCCAGGGTCGGTGTTAGGGGATAGCAAGCAGGGCCCCATGGGGCTCAGCATATCTATATTGCTCGGGCTTCAGTTTCAGCCCCGAGTGGCGGGGGTCAGGGCTCACGTTTCAACCCCATGTGGTGGGGCTTTGGCTTTCTACCCTGGTGAGTTTAATGCTGGCCCTGCTTGGTTGCCCCCTGAAACCTGCTTGCACCACCCCCGGGGGCCTTGGACCTCTGGTTGAGAGCCACTGGTTTAGGCAGTTGTTAGGGTTCTAACAGTGGATCTGATTAATCCTCATTCCAGGACGTCAGAATCAGATCCCACCCAGTGGCCTTGCTTGGGAGCCATTCAGTGACTGTCCATGTGCCCCGGGCATCGTCAGCTCAGCTCAGACCCCGTTCGGCCCTGCTTTCCCTGAAGTCAGTTGCTCCATGACTCCCAGCAGAGCTGGGACTGCGGGGGAACAAACACAGGTGTGTGAGGGGCCATCAAGGAACAAAGGTAACAGGATGTTTCAAAGGACTTTGACACCTCTTATCTCACAGCACGGGGGAGGGGTGTGTGTGAGGAGCAGCAAAATTTACATTTCTGGCCTTCCATAGCCCAGCCTGCGTGGGGATGCCTATAAATGCCAGCCTGGTACCTTCATTCCCCGGCAGTCCTTGGGCATTGCTGGGCTGGGAGCTGCACCGAGTCCAGTCGCCCTCTGCCGATAGCATCTGGGAAGGCTGCTCCTTGGACCACACCATGAGGGGGTGTCTGGGTTCCCCACTGGCCGTGTTGCTGCTGGCGCTACCCCTGCTGGAGGGTGAGGCAGGGGAACACCGTGCCCTCTGCTTCCTTCCTTCCTTGGCGACATACAGGGCCAGGGGGGATAGGAGTCAGAGAGCAGAGCCCCCCGGGGAGAGGGCAGGGGTGGGAGGGCATGAAACACGGAGAGACAACAGTGACCTGCCGTGAGCTGCAGTGAAGGCAGCCGAAGGGTAAGAGATGGAAGCAGAGAAAACTGAACAGGGCACCTCTGAGGGGATTGTGTGGGATGATCCTGCCTCCGGTGGGGACACATCAGATGGGCCTGGATGGGACATCTCCATCTTCACTGGGGGAGCAGAGAAGGGGGCAGCAGAATCCACCTGCCCTCTCATTAGCAGCATCACAACTCCCATCCCAGCCCCCAGAACTGGGACAAGAGTCTGTGGGGTAACCCCTCCCCCCAGCCTGACCCCTGTAGCTCCTGCCTTATCTGTTGGCTCCCCTGCCTCTCGCTTCCCTGGCCAGCTGCGGAGCAGAACCCGGGTCCCCCAGGTAAGAAACAAGCTCTCGACAAGCCCCATAAACCCCCCTCACAGCGAGCGGCTTCATCAGAAAAGCCGGCTACCTTGTGACCTAATAGGGAGCATAAGGGAACTGGAGATGGGATGGGAACAGGGGATTCTTGGGTTTTATCCCTGGCCCTGGGAGGGGAGTGGGGTCTAGTGGTTTGAGCATGAGGCTCCGAGTCAGAACTCCTGGATTCGCTCCCCGGCTTTGGGAGGGGAGTGGGGGCTGTTGTGTTAGAGCAGGGGGGCTGAGAGCCAGGACTCCTGGGTTCTCTCCCCAGCTCTGGGAGGGGAGTGGGGGCTGTTGGGTTAGAGCAGGGGGGCTGGGAGCCAGGACTCCTGGGTTCTCTCCACAGCTCTGGGAGGGAAGTGGGGGCTGTTGTGTTAGAGCAGGTGGGCTGGAAGCCAGGACTCCTGGGTTCTCTCCCTAGTTCTGGGTAGGAGATGTGTGTGTTGTCACATGTTAACATGGCTCCCTGGTTTGTGCAGTGTCCAGCCGTATCCTGGGAGGACAGGATGCCCAGGAGAGTCAATGGCCCTGGCCTGTCAGTGTGCAAGTAAATGGCAGCCACGTCTGTGGAGGATCCCTCGTCTCAACCCAGTGGGTGGTGTCAGCTGCTCACTGCTTCAATCTGTAAGTAACCCAGGCAGTGGGTGATGACTCTTCCCTGGCCTCCTGCTGTGCAGCTGTTCCCCAGCTGCCCCTCCCCAGAGGTGGCTGCATCTCAGCATTTCACTATCTTCCCCTTTTCCTTTTCTCTTCTCCAGCTCTGTGCCCTATTCCCAGTACCGTTTGGTGCTGGGGGCGCACCAGCTCCTCAATCCCTCCCCAAATCAGATCCTGGCCGAGGTGCAGAAGATCATCCCCCACCCCAGTTACAATAGCAAGAGCTCCCTTGCTGACATCGCCTTGGTGAGGCTGAAGGAGCCGGTGGCAACCACGAAGTTCATCGGGCCCATCTCACTGCCTGGGGCCTCCCGTCAGTTCCCCGTGGGGAAGATGTGTTCGGTCACCGGTTGGGGTGATGTTGGAGCGCACAGTACGTATTGGAAGACTCAGAGAGGGAGCTGGGAGGCCGTAGGTGTTTGGGGGCTGGAAGGAGCATCTCCCCAAACTCCAGGATCTGGGCAGCCCCTGGGAGGAGCTGGGGTCATGGACAGTGTGACCATCTCAACTGACTTCCTGGATAGCACAGGCCAGAGAAGGTCCCTGAATGAATTGCTGCTCAAATCATGGCAGGTGTCTTCGATGGCCATCCCATCTGGATTTACAAATTGTCCGTGATGGAGAATCTACCATGACCCTTGGTAAATTGTTCCCAGGGTTAATCGCCCTCCCCGTTAAAAACTGACACCTTATCTCAAGTCTGAGTTTGTCTGGCTTCAACTTGCAGCCATTGGGTTTTGTTACACCTTCCTCTGCTAGGCTGAAGCGTCCATGATGAAATATTTGTTCCCCAGGTTGGTATTTATAGACTGGGATCAAGCCCCCACCTTAACCTTCTCTCTCTTAAGCTAAAGGGGTCCTCTAAGCAGCCATATCAGGGCTGTGTGTGGGAGGGGGGGCGGGGGGGGGGGGAGCCTGCCCCCGGCTGGAAGGGATCAGGCCATGTGTGTGTGTGTATGTGTGTGTGTGTGTGTATCCCTGCCCTCAGCTGGAAGGGATCAGGCCCTGTGTGTGTGTGTGTGTGTGTGTGTGTGTGTGAAGATTCCTTGTGGTGCAGAGAACACACTCATCTGAGCCTCCTGGAGGAGACCCCCACATGTCAGTCAGCACGTCCCAGTCATGCACACAGGGTCACGCCTGCACTCGGCTGTTGTAGGAGATAGTCGCACACACAACACACACATGTGATGACTTAGATCCCTGCACACGCAGAAATATGCTTTGACAGCCAGACTTGTCTCCGGAATGGCACAGGCAGGGGGGAAGTGCCCACGGGCACAAATGCCACATCCGGACCCCAGTGCGCTGGGTGCAGGGAGCTGGTGGAATAACCCTGCTGCACCCCCGGTTTTCTCCCTCCAGAGCCATACTCCAAGATCCTGCAGCAGTTGGAGGTTCCCATCCTCAGTACAGCGACCTGCAACGGGCATTACAACCCATTTGTTCCAGGCGCAGAGGTGGATCCAGTGAAAAGCGACATGATCTGCGCTGGATACATGCACAGCAACAAGGGATTCTGCAAAGTGAGAGCCTTTCCTCCCAGCTGATTGTGTGTATTACAACACTGCTGCCCAGACCCCGACCGAGATCAGGTCCCCTCTTATGCCAGGCACTCTCTGGATCCTTAGTTTTCTACCTGTGACCTCCACTCCTGGCCCTGTTATTCCTTAGTTGTCCCCCGTTTTCAGTCCTGGGTCCAGTGGCTCCTCTCACAAGGCTGGGGGAGGGGCCTTTAGATGCAGGTGGGCTTGTGCCTGCCCACTTCCCGGAATCTAAATAAGGCCAGGCACTGCACAGACCCTGACCAAGATCAGGGTCCCCGTGTGCCAGGCGCTGCCCAGACCCTGACTGAGATCAGAGCCGCCTTGTGCCAGGCTCTGGACAGACCCTGACCAAGATCAGGGTCCCCGTGTGCCAGGCGCTGCCCAGACCCTGACTGAGATCAGAGCCGCCTTGTGCCAGGCACTGCCCAGACCCCGACCAAGATCAGGGCCTCCTTTGTGCCAGGCGCTGCCCAGACCCTGACTGAGATCAGGGCCCCATAGTACCAGCTGATGCCCAGAGCCCTCTGACAGAGGTCGCTGCTCCTGTTGCTCAGACCGAGTATGTTCTGTGACCCTCATCCGGTTTTTGCTGTCACAGTGACAGCGATGGGAATTGGGGCCCTGACCCCCCATTTCCCTCTCTCTCTCTAGGGTGACTCCTGGAATCCTCTGGTCTGTCAACAGGACGGCACCTGGTACCTGGCTGGAGTCCTCAGCTCGTTCATGAACAGCATCACGAATGAAGTCATCTGTTTGGAGGCTGGTTACCCCGGGGTCTTCACTCAGGTGACAGCCTTCGACAGCTGGATCCAGCGGCATGTGAACAGTGTGGGACCCGCTGCCAGCGCTTCTCCAGCATCCTGATACTCACCGCCATCCTCCTCACAGCCCTGTGAGCCACGCATGGACCTGCCCCAGGCACTGCCAGGGCCACCCGTCCCGTGGATGGCCATAGGCCCCGCTTGGCACCGTGTTTGGGCTCCGCGTTGCTGGGGTCTCTGGGATGCGGCTGCGAGAGGCTGGTGGATGGAAGCACAGGGGCGCTATGGGGAGGTGAGGGCAGAGGGTGAAGGGGTTTTATCCAGCCCTTCCTACAGCTCCGCAGCGCCCCCTGGGGGTGACTGGGAAGCCGACGGGGAAGGGCCCCGCAGCTGCTTTGTTCCCACGACTCGTACTCTGAAAACTGTCAATAAATTGACTTTTCTAATTGTGTCTCCGCCTGGTAACAGCCACGACCAGCTCTGCAGCAGCCGGCGCCGGCTCCCACGGGCTCCGCGGCTCGGGATTAGCTGTGGGGTGGCACAGTGCGGGCGCTGCCCATCGCGCTCGGTGCTGCACAGACACACCTGACTGAGCTTGGGGCCCCCTCGCACTGGCTCCGTGGCTCGGTATTAGCTGTGGGGCGGCACAGTGCGGGCGCTGCCCATCGCGCTCGGTGCTGCACAGACACACCTGACTGAGCTTGGGGCCCCCCTCCCACTGGCTCTGTGGCTCGGTATTAGCTGTGGGGCGGCACAGTGCGGGCGCTGCCCATCGCGCTCGGTGCTGCACAGACACACCTGACTGAGCTTGGGGCCCCCCTCCCACTGGCTCTGTGGCTCGGTATTAGCTGTGGGGCGGCACAGTGTGGGCGCTGCCCATCGCGCTCGGTGCTGCACAGACACACCTGACTGAGCTTGGGGCCCCCCTCCCACTGGCTCCGTGGCTCGGTATTAGCTGTGGGGCGGCACAGTGCGGGCGCTGCCCATCGCGCCGGGCGCTGCACAGACACACCTGACTGAGCTTGGGGCCCCCTCGCACTCGGCGCTGCAGAGAACAGGGTCAGGATGTGTCAGCCAGCGCTGGAGGAGGGGGGTGAGGGGGTGAATTTATGGGGGATCGGGCAAAGGGAAGGAGCAACTGCAGGACAAACGATAAAGCCGCATTCAGGGGAGGGGGTTGTTTCTATAGCCCCCCTGCCCATATAGCTCCCTCCCCACTCTTCCTCCTCTGGCACACAAAATGTTACAGGGGGTTCTCCGGAAAAAATCCCTAATGGCGGACAGAGCTGTGCTCAGGGATGTCTGGCAGCACGGGGCCAGCAGCCCGGAGCCCCTGGACTTCCAAGAGCTAAGCAGATCAAAGCAAACATCTCTATCACACTGAGGAGATTTAAACGTCAAGACTCCTTATAAGAAATGGAAAGGGAGGTGGATATTTTTTCCTCTTTTTCAAATGAAATAGGCAGCTAGTCTTGTTTTTAAAATTCTGATGAAGAACAAGTTGAAGCTTTGTTGTAGCATGCGTTGTTTGCCTGGACTGCTCAAAACCTGAATGCTTGTGTAGGAGGAACTCTTTGAGTTGGTTTCTTAAATACCTTCCTGCTGTTTCACATCTGATACTCCTTGATGAAACATAGGAGCCTTGTCTTATGACAGGCTTAGTCAAAGTGACACAAGCTACGAAAGTGAGATCTTGGCAGAGTGTTGCCGTTTTCATAGTGTAATAAAACTACTGTAATGATAAATAAGTAATAATAGTGTGTAATAAGCATGTCATAAAAACAAATGTTATATTTCCAAAATCACCGCTTTTCTAATTTATACTCAGGTAAAGGAGAAAATCCCTGGAAATATTCATCCTTAGAAGGGGTTTCATGAGACTTGACATTTTAGTGAAAGGGGTTCACAGGTTGTTAAAGTTTGGGAACCACTACTGTAGAGGCGGGAAATCTCTCTGGTGCCACCAGCTGCTGCCGGCAGGTATCACAGGCCGCAGCCTCCCGCCCTGCTCTCCCTCTTTGGCCTCCAGCAGCTTCTGTTTCCAGTCTGAGCAAATGGGCTGCGTGGGCAGGTCCACAGAAGTGGAGGGGAGCAGGGGGCCGCCACTGCTGGGGTGCAGAAGAATAGGCCAGCCTGGGGGATCCTGACCCCAGAGCACTGGCCAGCCATGGACACCATGGGACAGATGGCTTGGCCTGGCTACCTCCAGAAAAGGGACGATCCCAGGAAAACCTGGGCAGGTGGCCACCCGACTGGGGATGGCCCCCCAGGCCAGCCTGAGTCGCAGCCCTAATTTCTCCTCCCCACGGGAATGGCCTGGCTAGGACCAGATCTTGGGCTAAACCGTGCAGGCTGAAATGGGCCAACAGAACATGAGCATCCTGCCACCGGCTGGGCTGCGAATGGGCAGCTCTCACCATGGGGGGGGGGGGGCAGGGAGAGGAGATGAGGGCCTGGGAGCTTTTGCTTTCACTTTTGTGGAAATCAGAGATTTAAACAGGAAAACGCTGGGCTCCGAGCTAGAGAACCACGGGACCGGAGACAAGGACTCAGAGGTGCCGTGGCTTCCTCAACCTCAACACATGCAGCTGGGATCTGGCCAAAATCAGCCCCCACTCCAGTGGAGTGCCTCCAGCTGGGTTTATAACCCGCTGCCTCGACGCCAGAGACTGTTTACTCTGCTGGCTGGAGGCCAAGCTGGGCTGTCCCGACCCAGGGCTCATATGGGCTTCACTGAGTGGAAAAAGATCATGTCACCCTGAGAGAGCTTGGAGCAGCCCTCGTTCATCATATGCTGGTGTTCATTCTGAAACCTTCTTGCACGTGGTAGCCACCTATGATGTGGGGTGGAGACTAAGGGAGGAGCTATGGGACAGTGGGCGAGGCTTGCGTTTCAGCCCTATTTCTGTTCCCTGCACAGGTGCTCAGGAGAGTCAAGACCAGCCAAGAAATGAGTCAGGGCTCCTGGGTTCTATCCCCAGCTCTGGGAAGGGAATGGGGACTAGTTGGTTAGAACAGGGGGAGATGTGAGCCTTGTCCCATGTTAACATGGCTCCCCTGCTGTGCAAAGATCCCTCATATGAGACCAGAGGGTGGTATCTGCCACCCACTGCTTCGCTGCATGAGTAACCCAGTTGGGGGGCCCAGGTTGCCCTTACATGGCTTGCAGTGTCATCTGTCTGTGGCTTCAACCCCCTCACTGACTTCCTGCTCTTGCTCAAGCCATCCCCATGTTGTTGTGCAGCTGTTCCCCTACTGCCACACCCCAGAGCTAGCTGCATCTCAGCCCTGGGAGAGCCATCCCCATGTGGTATCACTGTGCAGCTGGTCCCCAGTTGCTCCACCCAGAGCTGGCTGCATGTCAGTGCTGAGGGAGCCAGCCCATTGCAGCGTTGCTCTGTGGCTGATCCTCATCTGCTCCGCCCCAGAGCTGGCTGCATTTTTGTCTATGGTCACAGTCTATCTTCCTCCATTGCTCGGTATTTTCTTTCTTGTCTCTCAGCTCTTTCCCTGTTTCTGCATGACCTCCCCACCCAGATCTTGTCCCTCGTGTGTCACATCATCATCCACCGCAACTTCACGAGAACACTTTCTGGAGTTCATCTGTTTACCCCATTGTCCAGTCACTCCCGGGCCTTTCCTCAGTTCCAGGTTTCTCTGCTGGACCCTACTTGCCCCAACAGTCTCTGCTCTCCCAGAGTATCCCCCCACCTCTGCAGCTTCCCGCTGCTTTTTACAGGAGAACAGCTGAGCAAGGGTTCAATTATTATCGGTAAACCTCAGTTTCACTGCACACACACAAACATTTCCATAGAGGAGAATCAAAATTTACCAACTGGCAAAATCAGACAAATGCTGCGTGAGAACTTCTCTTGATTTAAGGCTGTTGACTTTGTATTTGTTACATGATACAGACAGTTTGTACTTGAATAGTTATAAAGCTTCAGTGTTGTGAATCTCAGCATCTAATGTCATTATATTATTATTAGCTGCGCCCCCATTGGCTGAACCCCCATAATTTCCCACAAGTATTACAATTTAAATAGGTAAATATAGAAAAAATACTTAAAATAGTAACTGTGAAATTTATAAAAAATATAAAAATTGAATTCTACCAAGCCTACTTATACTCAAAATTGGCTTTTAGCCATAGTCTTGCGGACTCACACTATTTGCAGGGTTAATAATAATAAGTGGAGATATACCTATTTCATAGAGCTAGAAGGGACCTGAAAGGTCATCGAGTCCAGCCCCCTGCCTTCACTAGCAGGACCAAGTACTGATTTTGCCCCAAATCCCTAAGTGGCCCCCGCAAGGAGGGAACTCACAAACCTGGGTTAATAGGCC
Organism: Emys orbicularis; assembly: GCF_028017835.1. Classification (NCBI taxonomy): domain Eukaryota; kingdom Metazoa; phylum Chordata; order Testudines; family Emydidae; genus Emys; species Emys orbicularis. The sequence goes on along the minus strand of NC_088686.1, from coordinate 158,042,742 downwards.
AATGCTCAAACCACAGAGCTATCCCTCTCCCCAGTTTCTCTCCCACCTCCCAAAATGCTGCAGGAGGTTCAGGCCCAGCTGATGGACACTGCAGCCTGCAACACCCTCTACAACATTGACCCAGACCTGAAGACCAGCAAAATCTCACCAACTTGTTGAAACACTTTGGAGTCAAAGCTTCACCCGTGATCTCTGTGTAACCCACCAGGTGATGAATTCATTCCCTGGGACCCTGGCTACTGTCACAAACTCTGGATTTCTTAGGCGCCAGTTTGTGAAGGTGTCCATAGCGACCAGCCAACGTTCTCCACTAGAGTCTGTCTGAGGCAAAGTCCAAACCACGTCAGCAGCAATGTGCCCCACTGGTGCCCCCACAAGTTACCGCCACGTCGGGGCTCTGCCTGTTTTAGGGGAGCTCTTTTTTGCAAGGAGCATCACATTCCATGCGCCCGTGTTCTACATCCACCCAGCAGAAATTCACCCCTCACTTGGCTGAGGTTTTACACCCTGAAATGTCCAGTCATTTTAAGATGATGGCCTGACCCTTTCCCGTGTATCTGGTACATGCAGCTGATCCCTGCACTCATCCATCACCAATGACTTCACTTCCATCACCAAATGGCAGCAGAGAGCTCCTTCCCCCAGCACACTTCAGGATAAGGCCGGATGAAAGATTTCCGGTGACACTTTTTTTCAGCTGAAAAATGGCGATTCTCTGAGCTGTCTCAGCCGGGGGGGGAAAAAATCCCACAAATTGCAAAAGGTTTTGACGATCTATTTTACCTCCATTTTATGAAAGAAAGAGCACCAGGAACTCTACATCCCCCCCTTCCCTCCCAGAGCTGGGGAGAGAACCCAGGAGTCCTGGCTCCAAGCCCCCCCTCCCAGAGCTGGGGAGAGAACCCAGGAGTCCTGGCTCCCAGCCCCCCCCCCCCGCAGTGGCTATTAACAGCCTCCCCTCGGGCTACACCCCTCCCACGCCCTGGGAGCCAATCTCCTGCGGGGTCAGAGCCCGGCTGCTGGACAGGAGGAACTAGAAACCAGCTGAGGTTTTACTTTCGTTTCTGCCGGAGAAAATTCCGTGTAGACGGAGCGAGCTGTGGGGCAGGTAACAGATGGGGAAACTACCATCCCCGGGGGGGCAAGATCGCCCCCTCCAGTCGATTCCCCCCCCAGGGGCTGATTTGTCCCCTCCAGGCTATCCTCCCCCCCCCCCCAGATGTCTGTGAATCTCTCTAGATGGGATGCTTTGGTCCCCTCTTCACTTGTAACATGCACCAGCAGCCAGGCCAGCTGGGAGCACCGCCCCTCCAACCCCCCTGGGCCAGCCCCACGTGAGCCCTGGATCCAGACAGCTCGAAGATGGGGGGTGATTTGGGCTGGACCCCGGCTGTGTGAGTCGGTGGGTAAGAACAGCAGGACAATGGAACGGACCGACTCCCAGGATGCCTGGGGAGTGGGTGGAAGCTCCTTCATTGGACGGTTTCAGAAAGAGGCTGCGTAACCATCTGTCCTGGGTGGTTGAGACACAACAAATCCTGCATCTCGGCAGGGGGTTGGACTAGATGACCCTTGGGGTCCCCCCAACCCTGTGGCTCTCTGCTGAGAAGCCCCCTGCACTTCTGATCTGGGGCCCTTGTCTCGCCTCCCCTCCACCACGAGGACCAGAGATTTGCAGTTGAATCGGCAGCAGAATGTTTACACCCGTTTCCCCATTTTGACCCCCTGGCGGTTTATCTGACATCCGAGCTGTTTCCCTTTGGAGGAGAACTCGGCACTACGAACCTGGCCTGCTGTTTGCTGCAATCCCCGTTCTGTGATCTCTGGGATGCCGCCCGGGTCATGTCCGAAAGTTTAGACAAAAACGCATCGATTCTCAAGCCATACGGGACCATTGTGATCACCTCGCCTGAGCTCCTGCACTACCAGCCTTGGAAGGATTTGAGTTGTATCGGTAAATGTTGGTTTCATCGTAGCTGTTTACAGTGTTGAAGCTGAGTTGGTCCCAGGATATAAGAGATTGGGGGGGAGGAGAGGGATGTTGTTTGTGTTACCAGCTTCTGTTGGTGAGAGAGACAAGCTTTCGAGCTACACAGAGCTTCTCTTCTTCAAATCTTCAAATCTTCTGGACTTCTTCAGTCCAGACCTGAACAAGAGCTTTGGGTAGGTCACAAGCTTGTCTCTTCCACCAATGGAAGATGGTCTGATAAAGATTATTGGCTCCCCCACCTTGATTTCACTGCACACACACACTGACCCCCGCCAAAATATTTCCATCGGTAACAATTGAAATGCACCACCAGACACAGTGAGAAAAGACTTTGCTTTAAGGCTATTGACTTTGTACTTTTTTGATGAGGGATGTTGACAATTTGTATTTAAACGGTTCTAAAGATTTAGCTTTAACATCCACTGTCATTATCTAATTATTGTCTGATCCCCACATTGTCTGACCCCCCCTCCATAATTTCCCACAACTCTGAACATTTAAATCAAGTAAAAAAAATTAAAAATGCTCAAACCCCACAATTTTGCACAGGGGGCACCTGGGGACCCAGCCAGGGGCCATGCCTGGACTCTGTTCAGCCACGGGAGGATTAAAGCACCTGGGGCCTGGTGTATTGAGATCCTCACACCGTAGCCTGGTGAGTGTCCAGCAGGGAAGCTCTACTGGGACGGTGGGTGAGTGACATTGGGCAGAGAACAAAGCCCGTCACGGTGACCAGCACTGTCCTGTTGTTCCCTGGTGTTTCCCCGTCTGTCTGTCTGTCTCCAGCTGGTATCTTTTGTCTTAGATTGTAAGGGCTGGGACTGTTTCATACTGTGTGTCTGGGCAGCACCTGGCACAATGGGGCCCTGATCTCACTCAGGGTATGTGCAGCACCTGGCAGAATGGGGCACCGATCTTGGTCAAGGAGATCCGTGCAGCACTTGGTGTGATGGGGTTCCCAGTTGGTAGGGAGGGTCTGCACAGTATCTAGTATGACGGGTGCTCCATTCTTGTATGGGGGGCATATATGCAGCACCTGGTGCGATGGGGGCCCTGATCTCGATTGGGTGGGTGTGTGCAGCGCCCAGCATGACAGGGGCCCTGATCTCGGTTGGGGATGTCTGTGCAGTGCCCAGCGCGATGGGAGGCCCCTACACTCAGCTAACCCGTGGAGCCCATGGGAGGCTGTTGCCATGGCAGGACTGGCCCTAGCGGGAGGTGGAACCAGCTGCTGTGGGGCAGGTCGCGGTTGCTGCAGGGAGGAGACAGAGTTTGCAAACCTGATTTAATGGTGAGTTTTGGAGCACAAGTCATGGGATCAAAGTGGTTGCAGGGCCCGTACCCGTCAGCTTCCCAGTCACCTCCAGGGGGCGCTGCAGAGCTGTAGGAAAGGCTGGATATAACCCCTCCACCCTCTGCCCTCACCTCCCCATAGCACCCCTGTGCTTCCATCCACCAGCCTTTCCCAGCCGCGTCCCACAAACCCCAGCAAAGCGGGGCCCACACCTGGTGTCAAGGGGGGGGTCTATGGACATCCTGAGGGGGGTCAGCCTGGCAGTGCCAGGGGCAGGTCCGTGCGTGGCTCACAGGGCTGTGAGGAGGAGGGTGGCGAGTATCATTACAGCTGGAGAAGCAACGGCAGAAGGGCCCACACCGTTCACATGCCCCTGGATCCAGCTGTTGTAGGCTGTCACCCGGGTGAAGACCCCGGGGAACCTGTGGTCAGAACAGACTATTCCTCTCTCGCTTCTGGTCATAAACCAGCTCACAACTCCAGCCAGGTACCAGGTGCCGTCCTGCTGACAGGCCAGAGGCCCCCCGGAATCACCCTAGAGAGAGAGAAATGGGGGTCAGGGCCCCAATTCCCATCGCTGTCACCGTGAGAGCGAAGGCTGGATGGGGGTCACAGAACATACCCGGTGAGAGCAACAGGAGCAGCGACCTCTGTCAGAGGGGTCTTGGCAGCCCCTTGAACAAGGGGGCCCTGATCTCGGTTGGGGTCTGTGCAGTGCACGGCACAAGGGAGCCCTGAACTCGGTTGGGGTCTGGGCAGCACCTGGCACACTTGGGCTGTGGTCTCAGTTGGGATCTGGGCAGCGGTGCTGTAATACACACAATCAGCTAGGAGGAAAGGCTCTCACATGGCAGAATCCCTTGGGGCTGTTCATGTACCCGGCGCAGATCATGTCGCTTTTGATTGGCTCTGGACCCAGAGATGAGTGTGGAATCAGTGTGTTGTAACGATCGTTGCATTCTGCTGTACTGATGATGGGAACCTTCAGCTGCTGCAGGGTCTTGGGTTGTGGGAGAGGTTCTGGAGGGGGAGAACCGGGGGTGCGGCAGGGTTATTCCACCAGCGTCTGGTGCTTCCTGCGCCCAGCGCACTGGGGTCCGGACGAGCCGTTTGTGCCTGTGGGCAGCTTCCCCCGTGCCTGTGCCATTCTGGAGACGAGTCTGGCTGTCAAGGCACATCTCCTATGGCCAAGTGCAGCTGTGTCCCTGTGTGCGTCAGTGCTGCACCACAAGGAATACACACACACACACAATCCCCTCCAGCAGGGAGCAGCACTGCCCCCCCCATACATGGGCCAGATCATCCGGGACCCCAGGCCTCTAACTCAGGAGCTCAATCGATTTAACGTAACAGAGAGAAGGTTAAGGGGTGAATTGAGCCCAGTCTGTACATATCTACAATGCGAAGAAGGGTTTAATAACAGGCTCTTCAGTCGAGCAGGGGAAGGTCAAACATGATCCAGTGGCTGGAAGTTGAAGCCAGACAAACTCAGACTGGAAATAAGGTGTCAGTTTTTAACAGTGAGGGTGATTAACCGTTGGAGCAATTTACCAAGGGTAGTGATGGATTCTCCATTTGTAAATCCAGATGGGACAGCCAGCTAAGAGATCTGGTCTCATTAAAGCAGCAATTCCTTCAGGGATGTTCTCTGGCTTGTGCTCTCCAGGAGGTCAGCCGAGATGGTCACAGTATCCATGACCACCATATGAGCCCTTCTCATAGGAAGGTTTGGGGCAACTTCCCTGGGCCCGTTGCTTTGGGGGGCACAGGATGGTCCAGGGGAATAGTGGGGGCCTGGAGCCGGCAGCAGTGGTCAGGCCCCCCTCCCCACAATCACTGGCAGTGGTGGGAAGTGGAGTGACATGGCTGGGAGCCAGTGGAGCGGAGCAGGCTGGAGCCAGGTGACTCCATTTCCCGCCACCGCCGGTGAGTGCGGGGGGGGGGGGGTCCACTCCTGCTGCTGCCACGAGGCCCCCTGCTAACCCCCAGGCTGTGTCGCTCGGGGGAGGGGGATTAGGAGAAGGGGTGGAATGGGGCTGGGAAGGGGGTGGAGCAGGGGCGGGGACAGAGCAGGGAACTGCTGTCCCCAACTCCATAACAATTATGGCCTCCCAGTGCCTCTCTGAGACCTCTGACACTTACCGGTCACTTCAACGTTTCCCCAGCCAGTGACCCAACACGTCTTCTTCTCAGGAAACTGGCGGGAGGCCTCTGGCAGTGAGATGGGCTGGATGAACTGCGTGGATTCCACTGGCTTCTTCAGCCTCACCAAGGCGATGTCAGCAACGAAGCTCTTGTCATTGTAACTGGGGTGGGGGATGATCTTCTGCACCTTGGACAGGACTGGTTTTGGGGAGAGAGGGAGGAGCTGGTGCGCTCCCAGCACTAGACGGTATTGGGAATAGGACACGGAGCTGGAGGAGAGAAAAGGAAAAGGGGAAGACAGTGTGATACTGAGATGCAGCCACCTCTAGGGCGGGCACAGCAGCAGAACAGCTGCGCGGCACCATGGGGATGGCTTGACCAAGAGCAGGGGGTCAATGAGGGGGCAGAGGCCACAAACTGATGTTGCTGCAAGCCAAATAAGAGGAACCTGCTCCTCCCTCCCCCCGCTCCTGCCTGGGTTACTCACGGATCGAAGCAGTGAGCAGCTGACACCACCCACTGGGCTGAGATGAGGGATCCTCCACAGTGGTGGCGGTATTCATCTTTTATGTCATCATATTTTTGCACACTGACTTGCCAGGGCCATCGACCCTCCTGTGCATCCTGCCCCCCTATGATACGGCTGAACACTGCACAAAACAGGAGTGCCATGTTAACACGGGACAAAGTGCACATCTTCCACCCAGAGCCAGGGATAGAACCCAGGAGTCCTGGGTCCCACCCTCACCCATAACCCACTAGACCCCACTCCCCTCACAGAGCAGGTGATAGAACCCAAGAGTCCAGACTCTTTACCTGGCTGGTCTTGACTCTCCTCTGCACCTGTGGAGGAAATGGAAATGTTGGGGAGACATTACAGAGTCAGGGCCACTGGGGGAGGAGCATCACTAGAGTCCGATTGGGGAGGGTGGAAGGCAGGGAAAAGAGCTGGAATAAAAGCCCTATCCACTGTCCCATAGCTCCTTCCATAATCTACATACTCTGCCTCAAATCATAGGTGGCTACTATACATCAGTAAGTTTCAGAGTGAACGTTTACATGAGATGAAAGGGGTCTGCTCCCAGCTCTCTCAGGGCCACATGTCCTCCCTCAACCCTGCAATGCCCAAGGGCGGGAGAGGATTTGGGTGCAGAAGCTGAGAGGGTGCTGGGGCCATGGCTCCTGTGGGAGTGAGTCAGAGGGGCTGGAGGGGTCATGCCAGCCCTGGGGGTGGGGGGTGTCTCGGATGTGGGCTTAGGGTCCCTTCATTCACAGCGGGGTCTGGGGACTGGCGCATCATTTCTGCCCCTCAGTGCACAGAACCTGTTTTGCTCATGTCCCCACCCACCCTTGAACCCACGACCTGGGAAAGAGACAGAGCCAGTCCACTGGGGCAGGATCTTCCCCCTCAGTCGATTCCACCCCCAGGGGGGCAGGATCGTCTCGTCCAGTCGATTCCTCCCCTCAGATCTATTCCCTCCCCCCCAGGCTGCAGGGTCGTCCCCTCTGGTCTGTTCCCCGCGGCTGTGCATCGCTCTGGCTCCCTTGGTTCCTCTTACCCTGCGTTGGGGATGGCACCACCAGCAGCAGCAGCAGCACGGCCAGCTGGGAGCAGAATCCCCCCATCATCCTGCCCCACAGAAGCTCTGGGTCGGGACGGCCCAGCTCAGCCTCCAGCCAGCGGAGCAGACAGCCCCTGGCTTCAAGGCAGTGAGTTATATACCCAGCTGGAGCCGCCCTGTGGGCGTGGGGTGTGATTTCTGCCAGACCACCAGCCGTGTGCATCAAGAAGCCACGACATGTCTGAGCCCTCGTCTCTAGTGCTGTAGTTCTCTGGCTCGGAGCCCAGTGTTTTCCTGTTTAAATCTCTGGTGTACAGGAAAGTGAAAGCAGAAGCTCACAGACCCTCATCTCTCCCACACCCCTTGCGTGGCTTAGCCGAGATCTGGTCCTTGCCGGATCATCCCCACCGGGAGGAGAAATCAGGGCTGCAACTCTCTGCCCTGGTTTTCCCGGGACTGTCTCTTTGCCTGAGGTAGCCGGGCCATGCCGTCTGTCCGGTGCTCGGTGCCTACGGCTGGCCAGTGCTCTGGGGTCAGGATCCCTCCAGCCGGCCCATTCTTCCACACGCCCCCCACCCCGCTCATCTTATTGGAACATCTCTGCGGGTGAGATATTACCTGTAGTCAGTTTCTTTATGTATTAGGCTTAGACTTGCATGTTTTGTTTTATTTTGCTTGGTAACTTTGTTCTGTCTGTTATTGCTTGAAACCACTTGAATCCTACTTTTCATACTTAATAAAATCACTTTTGTATTCAAAAATCAATTAACCCAGACTAAGTGATTAATACCTAGGGGAGCAAACAGCTGTGCATATCTCTCTATCGGTGTTATAGAGGGTGAACAATTTATGAGTTTACCCCGTATAAGCTTTATACAGGGTAAAATGGATTTATTTGGGGTTTGGATCCCATTGGGAGCTGGGTGTCTGGGTGCTGGAGACAGGAGCACTTGCTGAGCTGTTTTCAGTTTAGTCTGCAGCTTTGGGGATGTGGTTCAGACACATTAATAAAACTACTGTAATGATAAATAAGTAATAATAGTGTGTAATAAGCATGTCATAAAAACAAATGTTATATTTCCAAAATCACCGCTTTTCTAATTTATACTCAGGTAAAGGAGAAAATCCCTGGAAATATTCATCCTTAGAAGGGGTTTCATGAGACTTGACATTTTAGTGAAAGGGGTTCACAGGTTGTGCCTGTGGGTGCCCTTCACTGCATCATTTAGGCCAGGGGTTCTCAACCTTTTTCTTTCTGAGGCCACCTGCCCACGGCCCACCTGTGCCACAATAACTGGTTTTCTGTATATAAAAGCCAGGGTCGGTGTTAGGGGATAGCAAGCAGGGCCCCATGGGGCTCAGCATATCTATATTGCTCGGGCTTCAGCTTCAGCCCCGAGTGGCGGGGGTCAGGGCTCACGCTTCAACCCCATGTGGTGGGGCTTTGGCTTTCTACCCTGGTGAGTTTAATGCTGGCCCTGCTTGGTTGCCCCCTGAAACCTGCTTGCACCACCCCCGGGGGCCTTGGACCTCTGGTTGAGAGCCACTGGTTTAGGCAGTTGTTAGGGTTCTAACAGTGGATCTGATTAATCCTCATTCCAGGACGTCAGAATCAGATCCCACCCAGTGGCCTTGCTTGGGAGCCATTCAGTGACTGTCCATGTGCCCCGGGCATCGTCAGCTCAGCTCAGACCCCGTTCGGCTGCTTTCCCTGAAGTCAGTTGCTCCATGACTCCCAGCAGAGCTGGGACTGCGGGGGAACAAACACAGGTGTGTGAGGGGCCATCAAGGAACGAAGGTAACAGGATGTTTCAAAGGACTTCACCCATCTTGTCTGTCAGTTAAAATTGATACAGTCAACTATCTAAGCCGTCATCTTGCCCTCCTTTCAGAACAGGCACCCCCCAGATCATGGCTGGCAGTTGACCTTGGACCAACAGCTTTGGTTTCCTGTAAGTCATTAGCTGGGGGATAAAGCCAGCGTGTGAGGGATCATGAAAGAGAAACCAGTGCTCCAGTAAATTGACTTTTTCACCCTTGGCACTTCCTTAAATGGGAGCTGCCCCTGCTAAACTGATTCAGCATTTCAAATTTTCTGACCTGTAGAGAAGTCCCAGGAGAAAGGACAGCCTAAAACCACCCCACCACCTCAGCTCTGCCCATTGTCCCATGGTGACTCATGGAATCACTGATCTCCAGACAGACAAGTGAGATCCAGGAGTCAGGTGAACATTGAGGTTCACATGGAGACAATTTCTGGCTCTTGTGGTTTCAGAGTGAAGGTTGAAAATTGAACTGGGGCACAACCTAAAGACTCAGAAGGCCAGAAATGCTTGAAGCTGCATTTCTCCCCTTTTCCCTCTTCCAGCTGCCCCCAAATTAGTGGATTTCCAGCCATTGGTGCCTAGAAAATTCCCAGAACTTTTGGAATGGCTCAAATGTGGCATTCAAACACTGATGCGTAGAGAGGGAGAGACAGAGAAACACCATCAGGTTGTGTATCGGACCTCTGACAGCTCGGCCAAAGACTGTGGTGTTGGGAGCCATAGACAGCCTTAGGAGTGGGGTGAAACCTTGTTACCGGTTGAGTTAAAACCCCTTTGAGGTTGTTGGGTTTGAACTCACCTTTCCATTTAGATAACCGTCAGTATAGGCTACTGATACAGCCCCTTGGGGGAACCTCTTCAGTGCCCCCAGGGTCCCCCTTTTCCTTCAGGGTCGGCCACACCACTGCAATGGTCCATTGTCCATTGGACCCCAGCTGAGTTCACATGCTCCGCCTGCCGGAGATTCCCCATGGATCAGTGTCAGTTGTTCAGTTCTTGGGTCTCCCATTGTCTTGGCCAAACCTCCATTGATGTGCATCAGTTTCAGCCAGTCCTGTAACGACCCAGTCACCCCACCCCAGGCAGTAACATCACCCACACACCCCATGTTTCCCGTTCTGCCCCAAGAGCAGCTTTTAAACCCTTTTGCACCCCCGGGTAACAATGCACAGTAGAGAGGGAAACCGAGGCATACCCCAGCATCATAAATACATGACTGGAAATTCCTAGTCAATCACAGCCCCACCTCAGACAAAAGGTGGGTGTGAACCTGCCCCGGAGCTTTTGGCTGAGGGTTGTTTTAGGTAGGGGCAGGGGCGGGGGAAGAGAGATAACACAGGAGCTGCGGAGTGTTGAAAGAGAGAACAGACGAGAGCAGAGAGAGCAGCAGAGACAGGAGCCTGGAAGCACAGAGTGATGCTGGGCAAAGCTAAACAGAGAGTTTGGGGCTGTGCTGGCTAAGGGGGCTGGGAGTGGGGCAAAAAGCTAAGAAAATTTCTTCCGTTCTTGGTTCTCCTGGCCCAAGTCCTGGTTTTGGAGAAGCAGCATGACATAGGTTCCTTGCAAGTAATCAAGACAGCAGCAAAGAGAAGAGCAGATTCCAGCAATTTCTCTGTCCGGCTGGGACACCCTGAGGGCCCTGACATTTGACTATCCGCTCGGGTCAGAAAGATGCAACAACAGCCTGTGTCTCTTGGGATGGGGTTTCTGCTGAAGCAGATCAAGCCCCTCTTCTACCACAAGAAGAGCGCCCATGCAGACGCCAGGAGACTGGCTTGATCAGAGGATGCCCATTGCTGTTTCATTTAGTCTTTTGTTAGGGTTGCCACAGTGGATCTAGCTGTTCCTCTTTCCAGGTTGTGACAATCAGACCCCCCTCGTGAAGGAGCCGTTCAGTGACTGCCCAGGTGCCCCCGGCATGGCCAGTTCAACTCGGATTGCTTTCGATTCTGCTTTCCCGAAATCAGTTGCTACCTCCGTGATTCTCAGCAGAGGTGGGGCTGGGGAACAAACACAGGTGTGTGAGGGGCCATAAACAGACTGAAATACCTTGGCATTTTAAAAGACTTTGACAGTGCTTATCTCGCAGTGTGCGGGGTGAGGAGTGGCAAAATGTACATTTCTGGAGTTTCATAGCCCAGCCAGCTTGGCAATGCCTATACTTGCCGGAGTGTTTCCTTCATTCTCCGGCAGTCCTTGGGCATCGCCGGGCTGGGAGCTGCACTGTTTAGTCTCCATCTGCCGATAGCATCTCGGGAGGCTGCTCCTTGGACGACAGCATCATGGGTCATCTGTGTTCCCCACTAGCCATGTTGCTGCTGGCTCTGCCCCTGCAGGAGGGTGAGGAAGGGGACCACTCCACGTGCTGCTTCCTTCCTTCCTTGGTGACATACAGGGCCAGGGGATAGGAGTGGGAGAGCAGAGTCCCCCAGGGAGAGGGGAGGGGTGGGAGGGTGTGAAACATGGAAAGACAATAGTGACCGCCTGTGACTTGGTCCCTGGGGTGCAACCTGGACTGTGGAACCACTGAGTCCTCCCAAACACACCAACCGGTGGTGCCTCTCACACCGATGTCAAGCTACAAGCCTCTGACAGGCACCGCACTTACACAGCCATCCACAAGCAGGGACACACCCAGCTCAGTGACATGAATGCTTTCACAAGCCACTCATGAACCCTCAATGGAGGGGTTCCAGCCAATTCCCCACAGCTCCTCAGCCTTCACGTTGTGTGAGGTTATGAGCTATTTCTGTGTATGTTACTGAAAGATGCTGTGAGGTTGGGGGCACCCACAGCTAGCCTTTCGGGTACAACAATGGAATAGGCAGAGAGAGCCAGACAGTGTTAATGGCTCATCAACACCCATCAAGGAAAGGATCCCCTATCCCAGAGACCGTATACAATGGAGGCTGGTTGACCTATGGGGACTGCCTGATCCCCACGTCCCAGCAAAGAATGTTTCCAGCAAGCTGGAAGAAACTAGAAAAGAATGGGAGTGACATCATCACCTGGCCTCACTTCTCCATCCCCCAGACTCAACATCTGGAGGACAAAGCCTTTGACCTGGGGAAGAGTGGACCCCCGGTTTGTACCATCTGTCAGGGTGAGACGCTGCTTGATTGAAATCCTGTTTAGTTTGTAGAATTCTGACTGCAAATTTATTTTTATTTCTTAAGTAATCAAATTTGATTGCTACGCTTGCCACTTATAATCACTTTCAATCTATTGTTCTGTAGTTGATAAATCTGAAGGAAGTTCAGAGCCAGTGACTCTCCACCATCCGGGATGTCTATAGACCCTCCCTTGGCAGTGGGGGTGGGCCACACATTGCTAGCGTCTGTGGGATGCGGCTGGGAGAGGCTGGTGGAAGGAAGCACGTGGGTGCTGTGGGGATTGGTAGGTCGGGTAGCGCAGGCCTATATCCAGCCCTTTCTGCGGCTCTGCAGCGCCCCTTGCAGGTGACTGGGAAGCTGATGGGGACGGGCCCTGCAGCTGCTTTGATTTTGGGATTCATGCTCTGAAAATCATCAATACATTGGTTCTGCAAATTCTGTCTCCTGCCGGCAGCAGCCACGACCTTCCCCACAACAGCTGGTGCCGCCTCCCACTAGGGCCAGTCCTGCCACCCCCACAGCCTCCCACTGGCTCCGCGGCTTGGTATTAGCTATGGGATGGCAGAGTGTGGGCACCACCCATCACACTGGGCAATGCAGAGACACCCCAACCGATCTCGGTGCCCCATTACACTGGGTGCTGCAGAGACTGACCATGAACGGGGTGGGATGTGTCAGCCAGGGCTGGAGTAGGGGGGTGAGGGTGTGAACTTATGGGGGATGGGGCCCAAGTGAAGGAGCAACTGCAGGGCAAACAATAAAGCTGCTCTGGGTTCGGCGGCGAAGGGTGTTTCTATATACACCCCCATATACCACCCCTCCCATGCTTACTCCTCTGAAACCTAATCATTGCGGAGGCAGGAGATCTCTCTGGGGCTCCCAGCAGTTGCCAGCAGGTATCACAGGCAGCAGCCTCCCATCCTGCTCTCCCTCATTGGCCTGCAGCAGTCGGAAAGTTCTGCGATGGTCCGTTTGCACTCTAAGCAAATGGGCGGCGCCGGCAGGTCCCTGGAAGTGGAGGGGAACAGGGCTACCACAGCTCAGGTGTGGAAGAACAGGCCAGCTGTGGGGATTCTGACCCCAGAGCACTGGCCACCCATGGGCACCAAGCACCAGACAGACGGCCCAGCCTGGCTACCTCCAGAAAGGGGACGATCCTGGGAAAACCTGGGCAGGTGGGCACCCGACTGGGGATGGCCCCACAGAGCAGGCCTGACTCACAGCCCTGATTTCTCCTCCCAATCGGGATGGCCCGGCAAGGACCAAATCCCGTCTAAGCCACACAGGCCGAAATGGGCCAGAGGTGCACGAGCATCCTGCCGCCGGCTGGGCTGTGAACGTGCTCTTCTCACAATTGGGGTGCCATGATGTCCTCAGCATCAACACACGCAGCTGGGGTCCGGCCTACATCGTCCCCCACTCCAATGAGGTGCCTCCAGCTGGTTTTATAATGCGCTGCCTCGAAGCCAGGAGCTGTTTGCTCCGCAGGCTGGAGACTGAACTGGGGTGTTCCGACCCAGGGCTCATGTGGGCGTGGCTTTGTGGAAAAAGCATGTGTCACCCTGAGATAGCTTGGAGCAGCCCTTGTTCATCTCATGTAGGTGTTCATTCTGAAACCTATTGACACATGGTAGCCACCTATAATTTGGGGTGGTGCATGGACATAATGGGAGGAGCTATGGGACAGTGGGTAAGGATTGCATTTCAGCCCTATTTCTGTTCCCTGCACAGGAGCTGAGGAGGGTCACGACCAGCTTGGTAAAGAGCCAGGTCTCCTGGGTTCTATCCCCGGCTCTGGGAGCAGAATGGGATCTAGAGAGTTAGAACAGGGGGAGATGTGAGCTTTTCCCCATGTTAACATGGCTCCCCTGCTGTGTGCAGTGCAAAAAAATGGAGTCCACATCTGCGGAAGATCCCTTATCTGACCTCAGTGAGTGGTGTTAGCTGCCCACTGCTTTGATCCATGAGTAACCCAGGAGTGTCTGTGTGTGTGTGACGGGGGGTGGGAGGTTGCCCTTACCTGGCTTGCAGTGACACTTGTCTGTGGCCCCCTGTGTTCAGATTTATACCCTGAGTCCATGTGCTTGTACAACACCTTAGGAAGGTGAGTCATTGCATTGTAGCTCTCTTGCTGGACAACAGCTGTTGATGGGCTGATTGACACCTCACCAGGGTGTTGGTTACTTTCCTTGTTATTGCCTCTGGGGAGCTAATATCTGGCTCATTCCCCAACTTACAGCACGTTTTAATGACAACCGTACAACACAATTCTCATAACTTCCTATGCATTAATGATGCATTAATGATATATATATATATGGATAGAGAAAAGATCCAAACCTATACTGACCTGGCAATGTGGCTGGCCCTTTGGGGTTAAAAAACATTTTGTATATATGAGTGGAGTTTTTAAATAACTTCTCATTTTACTGGATCAAAGACCAGAATGAAATAAAGGGGGCTGTGTGATTGCTTTTTTGGTTCTTGATAACCAGTGTGGCGGATCAGAAGCACAGTTTGTGACTGGTTGGGGAGATTCACTTCAGTGTTACCCACCAGTGTTGGGAGAATCTGCTCTCCCCTTTTGCAGCCTGCCCTGACCTTGGCATTTCAAGTAAGGCCTGTCCTAGGCACCCCTGGTCACACCCATAATATTGTGCAACTGTGAAAATTTAAGTTGGCAAAAATTGACAAAGATGCTTAAAAATAAACACTGATCTTAGTCATAGAAATGAGAACAAAACTAAAAATCAAATTCTGCCAAGCTTATTTGTAAAGCATTAACTTTTCAATTGCAACATTTTCAGGCATTAAATAATTGTCTGACTCTCCCATGATTTCCCTGCAACTGTAAAAATTTAACGAGATAAAAATTGGGGGGGGGGGGACTTAAAATAATATTATCTCTCAAATTTATAAAAAATCAAAAATACATCCTACACAGTGCATTCATACTTAAGGTTGGCCTTTAGCCACCTGCTTGCTGACTTACAGTTAAAGTTGCTGTTTGCAGGATTGTTGTACCCGTAATGGCACCAGGATAAGAGTGAAATAAGGTGAGTGAGGTAATATCTTTTATTGGACCAAGTTCTACTGGTGGGAGAGACCTGAAGAAGAGCTCTGTGTGGCTCGAAAGCTCGTCTCTCTCACCAACAGAAGTTGGGTCAATAGAAGATATTCATTCACCCACCTTGTCTCTCAGTTAAAATTGATACAGTCAACTATCTAAGCCGTCATCTTCCCTTCCTCTCAGAACAGGCACCCCTGGCATTTACACCTTCATTGACCTTGGACCAACAGTTTTGGTTTCCCGCAAGTCAATAGCTGGGGGATAAAAGCCAGCATAGGAGTGATCATGAAAGAGAAACCAGTGCCCCAGTAAGTTGACTTTGGCACCCTTGGAGCTGCCTTAATAGGGAGCTGCCCCCACTAAACGGATTCAGCATTTCAAATTTTCTGACCTGTAGAGAAGTCCCAGGAGAAAGGACAGCCTAAAACCACTCCACCATCTCAGCTTTGCCCATTGTCCCATGGTGACCCCTGGAATGTCTCCCAGACAGACAGGCGAGCTCTGGGAGTCAGGTGACCATTGAGATTTACAGACAGTTTCTAGCTCTTGTGGTTCCAGAGCGAAGCTTGAAAATTGAACTGGGGTGTGACCTAAAGGCTCTGAAAACCAGAGGTGCATGAAGCTGCATTTCCCCCCTTTTCCCTCTTCCATCACCCCCAAAGTCAGTAGGGTTCTGGCCATTGGTGCCTAGAACATTCCCAGAACGTTTGGAATGGCTGAGATGTGGTGTTCAAAGGCTATCACGTTACAGACAGAGAAACACCATCGGGTTGTGTATCAGGCCTCTGCAAGCTCGGCAAAGCCTGTGATTGTGGGAGCCATAGATAGCCTTAGGAGCGGGGTGAAACCCTGTTACGGGTTGAGTTAAAACCCCATTGAGGTTGTTGGGTTTGAACTCACCCTTCACTTCAGATAACTGTAGGTATAGGTGTGACGATGTATCCCATAATGCTTTATGGGAATGTGACATAACTGGAGTTTGTTTTATGCTACATGTGCCATGTAACATATCTCTGCAAAGTTTATGGTTTACTGAATCTATTCATCCTATTTGTACACATATACCATTTTTGTACTTGAGGTTAAGAATATTGGCTGTATACTTGCTTGATTTCTAAGTAAGCTTTGTGAGGCATTTAGTCAGCTTCTTTAGAAAGGAATTCACAAAGTTAAGTGCCCAATCAGGAAACACTTGGGGAACAATGCAGCTTGGAATGCTCCAATCCACATAAGAAGACTTCCTGGAGACATACAAGATACCATGTGGGCAATGGCTTCTGCCTGTAAAAACTGTGAGTCATGCATGGACATGTGACTTGCCCAGGTGACTCCAGAACTCCATCTTGGAGCTGGATTTTGCATAAGAGTGAGGAGACAGGTCTCCACCCACAAGAGAAAGTCTATTTAGGCCTGTGGGAGACCCCTCCATTTTGTCTTCAGCTGGCTAAAGAGAGAGCCTCTCCACCCCCCAGGATACCTGAAAGAAACTGGAACAAAGGACAATAACTGCAAGGGGTGTGAGTGATTGCGGGACCCAGACTAGCAGGAGACTAGTCTGTAAAAGGAAGCTTACTGGAACTGGTGAAAGCTTATCTGTATTCAGTTTCTTACTGATTTAGACATGGACTTACATGTTTTATTTTATTTTTCTTGGTAATTCACTTTGTTCTGTCTGTTACTACTTGAAATCACTTAAATCCTACTTTCTGTATTTAATAAAATCACTTTTTACTTATTAATTAACCCAGAGTATGTATTAATACCTGGGGGGGGGGGGGGGGAGGACACAAGCAGCTGTGCATATCTCTCTATCGGTGTTATAGAGGGTGAACAATTTATGAGTTTACCCTGTATAAGCTTTATACAGGGTAAAATGGATTTTTTTGGGTTTAGACCCCATTGGGAGTTGGGCATCTGTGTGTTAAAGACAGGAACACTTCTGTTAGCTGCTTTCAGGTAAGCCTACAGCTGTTAGGGGACGTGGTTCAGACCTGGGTCTGGGTTTGCAGCAGGCTAGAGAGTCTGTCTCAAACCAGGCAGGGCACTGAAGTCCTAAGCTGCCAGGGCAGGAAAGCAGGGGCAGAAGTAGTCTTGGCACATCGGTTGGCAGCTCCCAAGGGGGGTTCTGTGATCTAACCCGTCACAATAGGCTTCTGTCCTGGGGTCACAGGATCGGTGCTACACCCTGGTTCTGATACAGAGTCTTTCAGGAACCTCTTCAATGCCCCCAACCCCAAAGGGGTCCCCCTTTTCCTTTGGGGTTGGCCACATGGTCGCAATGATCCATTGTCCAAGGGACCCCAGCTGAGTTCACAGGCTCTGCCTGCTGGAAATCCCCAGGGATCAGTGTCAGTTGTTCAGTTCTTGGGGCTCCCATTGTCTTGGCCAAACCTCCACTGATATGGGTCAATTTCAGCCAGTCCTGTAATGACCAAGTCACCCCACCCCAGGAAGTGATGTCACTCACACACCCTATGTTTCCTATTCTGCCCCAAGAGTGGCTTTTTAACCCTTTTGCGCACCCTGGGTAACAATGCACTGTAGAGAGGGAAACTGAGGCATGCTCCAGCATCATAAATATATGATCGGAAATTCCTAGTCAATCATTGCCCCACCTCAGACAAAAGGTTGGTGTGAACCTGCCTTGGAGCTTTTGGCTGAGGGTCGTTTTAGGCAGGGGCAGGGGCGGGGGAAGAGAGATCACACAGGAGCTGAGGAGAGACGAAAGACAGAACAGAGGAGAGCAGAGAGTGCGGCAGAGGCAGGAGCCTGGCAGCACAGCGTGACGCTGGGAAAAGCTAAACAGAGAGTTTGGGGCTGTGCTGGCTAAGGGGGCTGGCAGGAAAAAAGCTAAGAAGACTCCTTCCATTCTTGGTTTGGAGAAGCAGGACGATATAGGTTCCTTGCAAGTAAACAAGACGGCAGCAAAGAGAACAGCAGACTCCAGCAGTTTCTCTGTCCATCAGGGACGCCCTGGGGCCCTGACCTTTGACTAGCCACTTGGGTCAGAAAGATGCAACAACAGCCTGTGTCTCTTGGGACGGGATTTCAGCTGAAGCAGAACAAGCCATTCTTATACCACAAGAAGAGCGCCCACGGGGGCGCCAGGAGTCTGGCATGATCAGTGGGTGCCCTTCACTGCATCATTTAGGCCAGGGGTTCTCAACCTTTTTCTTTCTGAGGCCACCTGCCCACGGCCCACCTGTGCCACAATAACTGGTTTTCTGTATATAAAAGCCAGGGTCGGTGTTAGGGGATAGCAAGCAGGGCCCCATGGGGCTCAGCATATCTATATTGCTCGGGCTTCAGCTTCAGCCCCGAGTGGCGGGGGTCAGGGCTCACGCTTCAACCCCATGTGGTGGGGCTTTGGCTTTCTACCCTGGTGAGTTTAATGCTGGCCCTGCTTGGTTGCCCCCTGAAACCTGCTTGCACCACCCCCGGGGGCCTTGGACCTCTGGTTGAGAGCCACTGGTTTAGGCAGTTGTTAGGGTTCTAACAGTGGATCTGATTAATCCTCATTCCAGGACGTCAGAATCAGATCCCACCCAGTGGCCTTGCTTGGGAGCCATTCAGTGACTGTCCATGTGCCCCGGGCATCGTCAGCTCAGCTCAGACCCCGTTCGGCCCTGCTTTCCCTGAAGTCAGTTGCTCCATGACTCCCAGCAGAGCTGGGACTGCGGGGGAACAAACACAGGTGTGTGAGGGGCCATCAAGGAACAAAGGTAACAGGATGTTTCAAAGGACTTTGACACCTCTTATCTCACAGCACGGGGGAGGGGTGTGTGTGAGGAGTGGCAAAATTTACATTTCTGGCCTTCCATAGCCCAGCCTGCGTGGGGATGCCTATAAATGCCAGCCTGGTACCTTCATTCCCCGGCAGTCCTTGGGCATTGCTGGGCTGGGAGCTGCACCGAGTCCAGTCGCCCTCTGCCGATAGCATCTGGGAAGGCTGCTCCTTGGACCACACCATGAGGGGGTGTCTGGGTTCCCCACTGGCCGTGTTGCTGCTGGCGCTACCCCTGCTGGAGGGTGAGGCAGGGGAACACCGTGCCCTCTGCTTCCTTCCTTCCTTGGCGACATACAGGGCCAGGGGGGATAGGAGTCAGAGAGCAGAGCCCCCCGGGGAGAGGGCAGGGGTGGGAGGGCATGAAACACGGAGAGACAACAGTGACCTGCCGTGAGCTGCAGTGAAGGCAGCCGAAGGGTAAGAGATGGAAGCAGAGAAAACTGAACAGGGCACCTCTGAGGGGATTGTGTGGGATGATCCTGCCTCCGGTGGGGACACACCAGATGGGCCTGGATGGGACATCTCCATCTCCACTGGGGGAGCAGAGAAGGGGGCATCAGAATCCACCTGCCCTCTCATTAGCAGCATCACAACTCCCATCCCACCCCCCCCCAGAACTGGGACAAGAGTCTGTGGGGTAACCCCTCCCCCCCAACCTGACCCCTGTAGCTCCTGCCTTATCTCATGGCTCCCCTGCCTCTCTCTTCCCTGGCCAGGTGCGGCGCAGAACCCGGGTCCCCCAGGTAAGAAACAAGCTCTCGACAAGCCCCATAAACCCCCCTCACAGCGAGCGGCTTCATCAGAAAAGCCGGCTACCTTGTGACCTAATAGGGAGCATAAGGGAATTGGAGATGGGATGGGAACAGGGGATTCTTGGGTTTTATCCCTGGCCCTGGGAGGGGAGTGGGGTCTAGTGGGTCAGAGTATGGGGGGCTCGGAGCCAGGACTCCTGGGTTCTATCCCCAGGTCTGGGAGGGAAGTGGGGGCTGGTGGGTTAGAGCGGGGGTGGGGGCTGGGAACCAGGACTCCTGGGTTCTCTCCCCAGCTCTGGGTAGGAGATGTGCGTGTTGTCACATGTTAACATGGCTCCCCTGGTTTGTGCAGTGTCCAGCCGTATCATAGGGGGGCAGGATGCGCAGGAGGGTCGATGGCCCTGGACAGTTAGTGTGCAAGTAAATAGTCGCCACGTCTGTGGAGGATCCCTCGTCTCAGCCCAGTGGGTGGTGTCAGCTGCTCACTGCTTCGATCTGTAAGTAACCCAGGCAGTGGGTGATGACGCTTCCCTGGCCTCCTGCTGTGCAGCTGTTCCCCAGCTGTCCCTCCCCAGAGGTGCTGCATCTCGGCATTTCACTATCTTCCCCTTTTCCTTTTCTCTCCTCCAGCTCTGTGCCCTATTCCCAGTACCGTTTGGTGCTGGGGGCGCACCAGCTCCTCAATCCCTCCCCAAATCAGGTCCTGGCCGAGGTGCAGAATATCATCCCTCACCCCAGCTCCGTTGCTGACATCGTCTTGGTGAGGCTGAAGGAGCCGGTGGCAACCACAAAGTTCATCCGTCCCATCTCATTGCCTGGGGCCTCCCGTCAGTTCCCCGTGGGGAAGATGTGTTGGGTCGCCGGTTGGGGTGATGTTGGAGTGAACAGTACGTATTGGAAGACTCAGAGAGGGAGCTGTGAGGCCATAGGTGTTTGGGGGCTGGAAGGAGCATCTCCCCAAACTCCAGGATCCGGGCAGCCCCTGGGAGGAGCTGGGGTCATGGACAGTGTGACCATCTCAACTGACTTCCTGGATAGCACAGGCCAGAGAAGGTCCCTGAATGAATTGCTGCTCAAATCATGGCAGGTGTCTTCGATGGCCATCCCATCTGGATTTACAAATTGTCCGTGATGGAGAATCTACCATGACCCTTGGTAAATTGTTCCCAGGGTTAATCGCCCTCCCCGTTAAAAACTGACACCTTATCTCAAGTCTGAGTTTGTCTGGCTTCAACTTGCAGCCATTGGGTTGTGTTACACCTTCCTCTGCTAGGCTGAAGCGTCCATGATGAAATATTTGTTCCCCATGTTGGTATTTATAGACTGGGATCAAGCCCCCACCTTAACCTTCTCTCTCTTAAGCTAAATAGAGTGAGCTCCTGTGATCAGGGATTGGAGTCCTCTGAGCAGCCATGATCAGGGCCGTATGTGTGTGTGGGGGGGGATCCCTGCCCCCAGCTGCAAGGGGATGCCTGTGTGTGTGTGTGTGTGTGTGTGTGTGTGTGTGTGTGTGTGTGTGAAGATTCCTTGTGGTGCAGAGAACACATTCACCTGAGCCTCCTGGAGGAGACCCCCACATGTCAGGCAGCACATCCCAGTCACGCACACAGGGTGGAATAACCCTGCTGCATCCCTGGTTTTCTCCCTCCAGAGCCATACCCCACAACCCTGCAGCAGTTGGAGGTTCCCATCCTCAGTGCAGCGACCTGCAACGAGTATTACAACCCATTCGTTCCAGGCGCAGATGTGGAAGCAGTGAAAAGCGGCATGATCTGTGCCGGATACGATGCCGGCTATAAGGGATTCTGCCAAGTGAGAGCCTTTCCTCCCTGCTGATTGTGTGTATTACAACACTGCTGCCCAGACCCCGACCGAGATCAGGTCCCCTCTTATGCCAGGCACTCTCTGGAGCCTTAGTTTTCTACCTGTGACCTCCACTCCTGGCCCTGTTATTCCTTAGTTGTCCCCCGTTTTCAGTCCTGGGTCTCACAAGACTGGGGGAGGGGCCTTTAGATGCAGGTGGGCTTGTGCCCACCCACTTCCCGGAATCTCAATAAGGCCAGGCACTGCACAGACCCCGGCTGAGATCAGGGCCCCCTTGTGCCGGGCGCTGCCCAGATCCCGACCAAGATCAGAGCCGCCTTGTGCCAGGCGCCGCCCAGACCCCGGCCGAGATCAGGCTACCATAGTACCAGCTGATGCCCAGAGCCCTCTGACAGAGGTCTCTGCTCCTGTTGCTCAGACCAGGTATGATCTGTGACCCTCATCCAGTTTTTGCTCTCACTGTGGGGCCCTGACCCCCCGTTTCTCTCCCTCTCTAGGACGACTCTGGGAATCCTCTGGTCTGTCAGCAGGACGGCACCTGGTACCTGGCTGGAGTCCTCAGCTCGTTCCTGAACGGCATCACGAATGAAGTCATCTGTTTGGAGGCTGGTTACCCCGGGGTCTTCACTCAGGTGACAGCCTTCGACAGCTGGATCCAGGGGCACGTGAATGGCGTGGGCCCCTCTACTGTTGCTTCTCCAGCATCCTGATACTCCCCGCCATCCTCCTCACAGCCCTGTGAGCCACGCATGGATCTGCCCCAGGCACTGCCAGGGCCACCCGTCCCGTGGATGGCCATAGGCCCCGCTTGGCACCGTGTTTGGGCTCCGCGTTGCTGGGGTCTGTGGGATGCGGCTGCGAGAGGCTGGTGGATGGAAGCACAGGGGCGCTATGGGGAGGTGAGGGCAGAGGGTGAAGGGGTTTTATCCAGCCCTTCCTACAGCTCCGCAGCGCCCCCTGGGGGTGACTGGGAAGCCGACAGGGAAGGGCCCTGCAGCTGCTTTGTTCCCACGACTCGTACTCTGAAAACTGTCAATAAATTGACTTTTCTAATTGTGTCTCCGCCTGGTAACAGCCACGACCAGCTCTGCAGCAGCCGGCGCCGGCTCCCACGGGCTCCGCGGCTCGGGATTAGCTGTGGGGCGGCACAGTGCGGGCGCTGCCCATGGCGCCCGGTGCTGCACAGACACACCTGACTGAGCTTGGGGCCCCCCTCGCACTGGCTCCGCGGCTCGGGATTAGCTGTGGGGCGGCACAGTGCGGGCGCTGCCCATCGCGCCGGGCGCTGCACAGACACACCTGACTGAGCGTGGGGCCCCCCTCGCACTGGCTCCGCGGCTCGGGATTAGCTGTGGGACGGCACAGTGCGGGCGCTGCCCATCGCGCCCGGTGCTGCACAGACACACCTGACTGAGCGTGGGGCCCCCCTCGCACTGGGCACTGCAGAGAACAGGGTCGGGATGTGTCAGCCAGCGCTGGAGGAGGGGGGTGAGGGTGTGAATTTATGGAGGATGGGGCACAAGGGAAGGAGCGATTGCAGGACAAACGATAAAGCCGCATTCAGGGGAGGGGGTTGTTTCTATAGTCCCCCTGCCCATATAGGTCCCTCCCCACTCTTCCTCCTCTGGCACACAAAATGTTACAGGGGGTTCTCCAGAAAAAATCCCTAATGGCGGACAGAGCTGTGCTCAGGGATGTCCCCTGGACTTCCAAGAGCTAAGCAGATCAAAGCAAGCATCTCTATCACATTGAGGAGATTTAAACGTCAAGACTCCTTATAAGAAATGGAAAGGGAGGTGGATATTTTTTCCTCTTTTTCAAATTAAATAGGCAGCTAGTCTTGTTTTTAAAATTCTGATGAAGAACAAGTTGAAGCTTTGTTGTAACGTGCGTTGTTTGCCTGGACTGCTCAAAACCTGAATGCTTGTGTAGGAGGAACTCTTTGAGTTGGTTTCTTAAATACCTTCCTGCTGTTTCACATCTGATACTCCTTGATGAAACATAGGAGCCTTGTCTTATGACAGGCTTAGTCAAAGTGATACAAGCTACGAAAGTGAGATCTTGGCAGAGTGTTGCCGTTTTCATAGTGTAATAAAACTACTGTAATGATAAATACGTAATAATAGTGTGTAATAAGCATGTCATAAAAACAAATGTTATATTTCCAAAATCACCGCTTTTCTAATTTATACTCAGGTAAAGGAGAAAATCCCTGGAAATATTCATCCTTAGAAGGGGTTTCATGAGACTTGACATTTTAGTGAAAGGGGTTCACAGGTTGTTAAAGTTTGGGAACCACTACTGTAGAGGCAGGAAATCTCCCTGGTGCCACCAGCTGCTGCCAGCAGGTATCACAGGCCGCAGCCTCCCGCCCTGCTCTCCCTCTTTGGCCTCCAGCAGCTTCTGTTTCCACTCTGAGCAAATGGGCTGCATGGGCAGGTCCACAGAAGTGGAGGGGAGCAGGGGGCCGCCACTGCTGGGGTGCAGAAGAATAGGCCAGCCTGGGGGATCCTGACCCCAGAGCACTGGCCAGCCATGGACACCATGGGACAGATGGCTTGGCCTGGCTACCTCCAGAAAAGGGACGATCCCAGGAAAACCTGGGCAGGTGGCCACCCGACTGGGGATGGCCCCCCAGGCCAGCCTGAGTCGCAGCCCTAATTTCTCCTCCCCACGGGAATGGCCTGGCTAGGACCAGATCTTGGGCTAAACCGTGCAGGCTGAAATGGGCCAACAGAACACGAGCATCCTGCCACCGGCTGGGCTGCGAATGGGCAGCTCTCACCATGGGGGGGGGGGGGGGGCAGGGAGAGGCGATGAGGGCCTGGGAGCTTTTGCTTTCACTTTCGTGGAAATCAGAGATTTAAACAGGAAAACGCTGGGCTCCGAGCTAGAGAACCACGGGACCGGAGACAAGGACTCAGAGGTGCCGTGGCTTCCTCAACATCAACACATGCAGCTGGGATCTGGCCAAAATCAGCCCCCACTCCAGTGGAGTGCCTCCAGCTGGGTTTATAACCCGCTGCCTCGACGCCAGAGACTGTTTACTCTGCTGGCTGGAGGCCAAGCTGGGCTGTCCCGACCCAGGGCTCAGATGGGCTTCACTGAGCGGAAAAATATCATGTCACCCTGAGAGAGCTTGGAGCAGCCCTCGTTCATCATATGCTGGTGTTCATTCTGAAACCTTCTTGCACGTGGTAGCCACCTATGATGTGGGGTGGAGACTAAGGGAGGAGCTATGGGACAGTGGGCGAGGCTTGCGTTTCAGCCCTATTTCTGTTCCCTGCACAGGTGCTCAGGAGAGTCAAGACCAGCCAAGAAATGAGTCAGGGCTCCTGGGTTCTATCCCCAGCTCTGGGAAGGGAATGGGGACTAGTTGGTTAGAACAGGGGGAGATGTGAGCCTTGTCCCATGTTAACATGGCTCCCCTGCTGTGTGCAGTGCAAAAAAATGGAGTCCACATGTGTGGAAGATCCCTCATATGAGACCAGAGGGTGGTATCTGCCACCCACTGCTTCACTGCATGAGAAACCCAGTTGGGGGCCCCAGGTTGCCCTTACATGGCTTGCAGTGACATCTGTCTGTGGCCTCAGCCCCCTCACTGACTTTCTGCTCTTGGTCAAGCCATCCCCATGGTGCTATGCAGCTGTTCCCCTGCTGCCACAGCCCAGAGATAGCTGCATCTCAGCCCCGGGAGAGCCATCCCCATGTGGTATCACTGTGCAGCTGTTCCCCAGTTGCTCCACCCAGAGCTGGCTGCATGTCAGTGCTGAGGGAGCCAGCCCATTGCAGCGTTGCTCTGTGGCTGTTCCTCATCTGCTCCGCCCCAGAGCTGGCTGCATTTTTGTCTATGATCACAATCTATCTTCCTCCATTGCTCGGTATTTTCTTTCTTGTCTCTCAGCTCTTTCCTTGTCTCTGTGTATTGCATGAACCTGGGGGAGTGCCAGCTCTCCAACCCCTCCCCACCCAGACCTCGTCCCTCGTGTGTCACATCATCATCCACCACAACTACACGAGAGCACGTTCTGGAGTTCATCTGTTTACTCCATCGTCCAGTCACTCCTGGGCCTTTCCTCAGTGCCAGGTTTCTCTGCTGGACCCTACTTGCTCCAACAGTCTCTGCTCTCCCAGAGCATCCCCCCTCCTCTGCAGCTTCCCGCTGCTTTTTATAGGAGAACAGCTGTGCCTCCTTCACAGCTAGGCATGGAAGGGTTCGATTATTATCGGTAAACCTCAATTTCACTGCACACACACAAACTTTTCCATAGAGGAGAATCAAAATTTACCAACTGGCAAAATCAGAAAAATGCTGCGTGAGAACTTCGGTCGATTTCAGGCTGTTGACTTTGTATTTGTTACATGATGCAGACAGTTTGTACTTGAATAGTTAAAAAGCTTCAGCATTGTGAATCTCAGCATCTAATGTCATATTATTATTAGCTGCCCCCCCATTGGCTGAACCCCATAATTTCCCACAATTATTACAATTTAAATAGGTAAATATAGAAAAAATACTTAAAATATTAGCTGTGAAATTTATAAAAAATATAAAAATTTTATTCTACCAAGCCTACTTATACTCAAAATTGGCTTTGAGCCATATTCTTGCTGACTCACACTATTTGCAGGGTTGTGGTAGCCATGTTGGTTCAAGGATAAGAGTGAGATAAGGTGAGTGAGGTAATATCTTTTATTGCACCAAGTTCTACTGGTGTGAGAGAGAGAGACCTAAAGAAGAAGGCTGGTCTCTCTCACCAACAGAAGTTGGGCCAATAGAAGATATTCCCTCACCCACCTTGTCTCTCAGCTAAATTGATACAGTCAATTATCTAAGCCGTCATCTTGCCCTCCTCTCAGGACAGGCACCCCTGGCATTTATGCCTTCATTGACCTTTGGACCAACAGTTTTGGTTTCCTGAAGGTCATTAGCTGGGGGATAAAGCCAGCGTGGGAGGGATCGTGAAAAAAATAACGGTCCTCCACTAAATTTACTTTTTCACCCTTGGCGCTG
Organism: Emys orbicularis; assembly: GCF_028017835.1. Taxonomy (NCBI): domain Eukaryota; kingdom Metazoa; phylum Chordata; order Testudines; family Emydidae; genus Emys; species Emys orbicularis. The sequence goes on along the minus strand of NC_088686.1, from coordinate 158,016,365 downwards.
CCTTGATTGGGAGCTACCCGCTGCTAAACTGATTCAGCATTTCAAATTTTCTGACCTGTAGAGAAATCCCAGGAGAAAGGACAGCCTAAAAACCACCCCACCATCTCAGCTCTGCCCATTGTCCCATGGTGACTCCTGGAATCACTGATCTCCCAGACAGACAAGCGAGATCCAGGAGTCAGGTGAACATTGAGGTTCACATGGAGACAATTTCTGGCTCGTGTGGTTCCAGAGCAAAGCTTGAAAATTGAACTGGGGCACAAACTAAAGACTCAGAAAACCAGAAATGCTTGAAGCTTCATTTCCCCCCCTTTCCCTCGTCCATCTCCCCCGAAATTAGTGGGTTTCCTGCCAATGATGCTTAAAAGATTTGCAGAAATTTTGGAATGGCTTGGATGTGCTGTTCAAACAGAGAGAGACAGAGAAACACCATTGGGTTGAGTGTCAGGCCTCTGTCAGTTCAGCCAAAGACTGTGGTTGTAGGAGCGACAGATAGCCTTTAGATAACTGTAGGTATAGGCTCCTGTTCTGGGGTCACAGGATGGGTGCTACACCCTGGCTTTGTTACAGACTTTTGGAGGAACAGCTGCAGTGCCCCCGACCCCAAAAGGGTCCCCCTTTTCCTTTGGCGTCAGCCACACGGTCACATTGTTCCATTGTCCATTGGACCCCAGCTGAGTTCACACGCTTCGCCTCCCAGCTCAGTGTCAGTTGTTCAGTCTTTGGGATTCCCGATGTCTTGGCCAAACCTCCATGGATCTGCACTTTTGGCAGCCTGGAGATCTTTTTGCAGGGGACCCTGAGCCCGGGGCCCTGTGCTGCAACCCCTAAAGCCCCTGCATTAATCCGGCCCTGGTTGTGGGTGGCCATGGATCCAGTGTCTCGGCTCTCTCCCTCTCCCCAGTTTCTCTCCCACCTCCCAAAACGCTGCAGGAGGTTCAGGACCAGCTGATGGACACTGCAGCCTGCAACACCCTCTACAACATTGACCCAAACCTGAAGACCAGCAAAATCTCACCAACTTGTTGAAACACTTTGGAGTCAAAGCTTCACCCATGATCTCTGTGTAACCCACCTGGGAACCTGGGCCTGGTGACGAATTCATTCCCTGGGATCCTGGCTACTGTCACAGACTCTGGATTTCTTAGGCGCCAGTTTGTGAAGGTGTCCATAGCGACCAGCCAATGTTCTCCACTAGAGTCTGTCTGAGGCAAAGTCCAAACCACGTCAGCAGCAATGTGCCCCATTGGTGCCCCCACAAGTTACCGCCACGTCGGGGCTCTGCCTGTTTTAGGGGAGCTCTTTTTTGCAAGAAGCATCACATTCCATGCGCCTGTGTTCTACATCCACCCAGCAGAAATTCACCCCTCACTTGGCTGAGGTTTTACACCCTGAAATGTCCAGTCATTTTAAGATCATGGCATGACCCTTTCCCGTGTATCTGGTACATGCAGCTGATCCCTGGACTCATCCATCACCACTTCACTTCCATCACTAGATGGCAGCAGAGAGCTCCTTCCCCCAGCACACTTCAGGATAAGGCCGGATGAAAGATTTCGGCTGACACTTGTTTTCAGCTGAAAATGGCAATTCTCTGAGCTGTCTCAGACAGGGGGGAAAAATCCCACAAATTGCAAAAGGTGAAAGAGCACCAGGAACTCTACATCCCCCACCCACTCCCCTCCCAGAGCTGGGGAGAGAACCCAGGAGTCCTGGCTCCCAGCCCCACCAGCAGTGGCTATTAACAGCCTCCCCTCGGGCTACACCCCTCCCACGCCCTGGGAGCCAATCTCCTGCGGGGTCAGAGCCCGGCTGAATAGAAACCAGCAGAGGTTTTACTTTCGTTTCTGCCGGAGAAAATTCCGCTTAGACAGAGCGAGCTGTGGGGCAGGTAACAGATGGCGGCGAGGGGGGAACTACCATCCCCGGGGGGTTAAGATCTCCCCCTCCAGTCTATTCCCCCCCCCCCCCAGGGACAAATTTGTCCCCCCCCCCCCGAAGTCTGTGACTCTCTCTCTATGGGATGCTGCTTTGGTCCCCTCTTCGCTTGTAACATGCACCAGCAGCCAGGCCAGCTGGGAGCACCGCCCCTCCCACCCCCCTGGGCCAGCCCCACGTGAGCCCTGGATCCAGACAGCTCGACGATGGGGGTGATTTGGGCTGGACCCCGGCTGTGTGAGTCGCTGTGTAAGAACAGCAGGACAATGGGACCGACTGCCAGGATGCCTTGGGAGGGGGTGGAAGCTCCTTCACTGGACGGTTTCAGAAAGAGGCTGCGTAACCATCTGTCCTGGGTGGTTCAGACACAACAAATCCTGCATCTCGGCAGCGGGTTGGACTAGATGACCCTTGGGGTCCCCCCAACGCTGTGGCTCTCTGCTGAGAAGCCCCCTGCACTTCTGATCCGGGGCCCTTGTCTCTCCTCCCCTCCACTGCGAGGACCAGAGATTTGCAGTCAAATCGGTAGCAGAGTGTTTACACCTGTTTCCCCATTTTGGCCCCCGGGAGGTTTAACTGACATCTGAGCTGTTTCCCTTTGGAGGAGAAATTGGCACTATGAACCAGGCCTGCTCTTTGCTGCAATCCCCATTCTGTAATCTCTGGGATGCCTCCTGGGTCATGTCCAAAAGTTTAGACAGAAACACATCGATTCTCAAGCCATACGGGACCATTGTGATCACCTCGCCTGAGCTCCGGCACTACCAGCCTTGGAAGGATTGGAGTTGTATCGGTAAATGTCGGTTTCATCGTAGCTGTTCGCAGTGTCGAGGCTGAGTTGGTCCCAGGGTATAAGAGATGAGGTGGGGGAGGGAATATCGTTTGTTGGAGTAGCTTCTGTTGGTGAGAGAGACAAGCTTTCGAGCTACACAGAGCTTCTCCTCTTCAAATCTTCTTCTGGTCTTCTTCAGCCCAGACCTGAACAAGAGCTTTGGGTAGGTCCTGAGCTTGTCTCTTCCGCCAATGGAAGATGGTCTGATAAAAGAGATTGCCTCCCCCACCTTGATTTCACTGCACACACCCAGAGACTGCTGCCTAAATATTCCCATCAGTAAGAATCGAAATGTGCAGACAGGCACAGTGAGAAAAAGACGTTTTGAGACCCCGTTAGACTTTGCTGTAAGGCTCTTGACTTCGCACTTTTTTGATGGGGGATGTTGACAATTTGTATTTAAACGGTTCTAAAGCTTTAGCTTTTAGCATCCACTGTCATTATATAATTATTGTCTGACCCCCACATGGTCTGACCCCCCCCCCCATAATGTCCCACAACTCTGAACATTTAAATCAATTAAAAAAAATTAAAAATGCCCAAATCCCACAATTTGGCATAGGGGGCACCTGGGGACCCAGCCAGGGGCCATGCCTGGACTCTGTTCAGCCACAGGAGGATTAAAGCCCATGGGACCTGGTGTATTGAGACCCTCACACCGTAGCCTGGTGAGTGTCCAGCAGGGCAGCTCTACCGGGGCGGTGGGTGAGTGACAGTGGGCAGAGAACAGAGCCCGTCACGGTGACCAGCACTGTCTCGTTCCCTGGTGCTTCTCCGTCTGTCTGTCTCCAGCTGGTATCTTTTGTCTTTGATTGTAAGGGCTGGGACTGTCTCATAACGTGTGTCTGGGCAGCGTCTGGCAAGATGGGGCCCTGATCTGACTCAAGGTATGTGCAGTGCCTGGCACGATGGGGCACCGATCTCGGTCAAGGAGATCCATGCAGCGCCCGGCGTGATGGGTTCCCAGTCAGTAGGGAGGGTCTGCACAGTATCCAGTGTGACAGGAGCCCCATTCTCCTTTGGGGGGCGTATATGCAGCGCCTGGTGCGATGGGGGCCCTGATCTCGGTTGGGGGGGTGTGTGCAGCGTCCAGCACGATGGGAGGCCCCTACGCTCTGATAACCCACGGAGCCCGTGGGAGGCTGTTGCCATGGCAGGACTGGCCCTAGCGGGAGGCGGCACCAACTGCTGTGGGTCAGTTTGCTTGCAAAGCTGATTTATTGATGATTTTCAGAGCACAATTCATGGGATAAAAGCGGCTGCAGGGCCTGTCCCCGTCGGCTTCCCAGTCACCCCCAGGGGGCGCTGAAGAGCTGCAGGAAAGGCTGGATATAACCCCCCACCCTCTGCCCTCACCTCCCCATAGCACCCCTGTGCTTCCATCCACCAGCATCTCCCAGCTGCGTCCCACAGACCCCAGCAACGCGGGGCCCACACCCGGTGTCAAAGGGGGGGGTCTATAGACATCCTGAGGGGGGTTGGCCTGGAAGTCCCAGGGACAGGTCCGTGCATGGCTCACAGGGCTGTGAGGAGGAGCACGGCGAGTATCATTACAGCTGGAAACGCGCTGGCAGAGGGCCCACACCGTTCACTTCCTTCTGGATCCAGCTGTTGTAGGCTGTCACCCGGGTGAAGACCCCGGGGAACTTGGGCTCAGAACAGACTATTCCTCTCTCGCTTCTGGTCATAAACCAGCTCACGACTCCGGCCAGATACCATTTGCCGTTCTGCTGACAGGCCAGAGGCCCCCCAGAGTCGCCCTAGAGAGAGAGAGAAATGGGGGGTCAGGGCCCCAATTCCCATCGCTGTCACCGTGAGAGCGAAGGCTGGATGAGGGTCACAGCACATACCCGGTGTGAGCAACAGGAGCAGTGACCTCTGTCAGAGGGGTCTTGGCAGCCCCTTGAACAAGGGGCTGTGGTCTCGGTTGGGGTCTGTGCAGCGCATGGCACACTGGGGCCGTGGTCTCGGTTGGGGTCTGGGCGGCACCTGGCACACTGGGGCCGTGGTCTCGGTTGGGGTCTGGGCGGCGCCTGGCACACTGGGGCCGTGGTCTCGGTTGGGGTCTGGGCGGCGCCTGGCACACTGGGGCCGTGGTCTCGGTTGGGGTCTGGGCGGCGCCTGGCACACTGGGGCCGTGGTCTCGGTTGGGGTCTGGGCGGCGCCTGGCACACTGGGGCCATGGTTTTGGTTGGGATCTGGGCAGCGGTGTTGAGGAAAGGCTCTCACATTGCAGAATCCCTTGGGGCTGTTCATGTACCCGGCGCAGATCATGTCGCTTTTGATTCTCTGTGGACCCAGAGGTGAGTTTGGATTCAGTTTGTTGTAACGCCTGTTGCAGTCTCGTGTACTGATGATGGGAACCTCCAGCTGCTGCAGGGTCTGGGGTCGTGGGAGAGGCTCTGGAGGGGGAGAAGCAGGGGTACGGCAGGGTTATTCCACCAGCCTCTGGCGCTCCCTGCGCCCAGCACGCCGGGGTCTGGACGACCCGTTTGTGCCTGTGGGCAGCTTCCCCCGTGCCTGTGCCATTCTGGAGACGAGTCTGGCTGCCAAGGCACATTTCTGCACGTGACTATCTCCTACTATGTCCAAGTGCAGGTGTGTCCCTGTGTGCGTCAGTGCTGCACCACAAGGAATACACACACACACACACAATCCCCTCCAGCAGGGGGCAGCGCTCCCCCCCCCCACACACACATGGCCCTGATCATCTGGGACCCCAGGCCTCTAACTCAGGAGCTCAATCGATTTAACGTAACAGAGAGAAGGTTAAGGGGTGACTTGAGCCCAGTGTATGGGTATCTACAATGCGAAGAAGGGTTTAATAACAGGCTCTTCAGTCGAGCAGGGGAAGGTCAAACATGATCCAGTGGCTGGAAGTTGAAGCCAGACAACTCAGACTGGAAATAAGGTGTCAGTTTTTAACAGTGAGGGCGATTAACCATTGGAGCAATTCACCAAGGGTCGTGGTGGATTCTCCATTTGTAAATCCAGATGGGACGGCCAGCTAAGAGATCTGGTCTCATTAAAGCAGAAATTCCTTCAGGGACGTTCTCTGGCTTGTGCTCTCCAGGAGGTCAGCCGAGATGGTCACAGTATCCATGACCACCATAGGAGCCCTTCTCATAGGAAGGTTTGGGGCAACTACCCTGGGCCTGGTGCTTTGGGGGGCCCTGTGGGGCACAGGGTTGTCCAGGGGATTAGTGGGGGCCTGGCACCAGCAGCAGGGGTGAGGCCCCCCTCCCCGCACTCACCGGCACTGGTGGGAAATGGAACAACACAGCTGGGAGTCAGTGGAGTGGAGCAGGCTGGAGCCAGGTGACTCCATTTCCCGCCACCACCGGTGAGTGTGTGTGTGTGTGTGGGGGGGGTTCCACTCCTGCTGCTGCCACCAGGCCCCCTCCTAACCCCCAGGCTGCGTCGCTTGGGGGAGAGGAATTGGGAGAAGGGGTGGAATGGGGCTGGGGCTGGGGAGGGGGCGGAGCAGGGGTGGGGACAGAGCAGGGAACTGCTCTCCCCAACCCCATAACAACTATGGCTTCCCAGTTCCTCTCTGAGACCTCTGACACTTACCGGTCACTTCAACGTTTCCCCAGCCAGTGACCCAACACTTCTTCTTCTCAGGAAACTGGCGGGAGGCCCCCGGCAGTGAGATGGGCCGGATGAACTTCGTGGATTTCACTGGCTTCTTCAGCCTCACCAAGGCGATGTCAGCAACAAGGCTCGTCCTATTGTAACTGGGGTGGAGGATGATCTTCTGCACCTTGGACAGGACTGGTTTTGGGGAGAGAGGGAGGAGCTGGTGCGCTCCCAGCACTAGACGGTATTGGGAATAGGGCACGGAGCTGGAGGAGAGAAAAGGAAAAGGGGAAGACAGTGTGATACTGAGATGCAGCCACCTCTGGGGCGGGCACAGCAGCAGAACAGCTGCGCGGCACCATGGGGATGGCTTGACCAAGAGCAGGGGGTCAATGAGGGGGCAGAGGCCACAAACTGATGTTGCTGCAAGCCAAATAAGAGGAACCTGCTCCTCCCTCCCCCCGCTCCTGCCTGGGTTACTCACGGATTGAAGCAGTGAGCAGCTGACACCACCCACTGGGCTGAGATGAGGGATCCTCCACAGATGTGGGCTCCATCTTCTTGCACACTGACCTGCCAGGTCCAGTTACCCTTCTTGGCATCCTGCCCCCCTATGATACGGCTGAACACTGCACAAACCAGAGGAACTATGTTAACATGGGACAAAGTGCACATCTCCCACCCAGAGCCAGGGATAGAACCCAGGAGTCCTGGCTCCCACCCTCACCCGCACCCATAACCCACACGACCCCACTCCCCTCCCAGAGCAGGTGATAGAACCCAGGAGTCCAGACTCTTTACCTGTTTGGTCTTGACTCTCCTCTGCACCTGCGGAGGAAATGGAAATGTTGGGGAGACATTACAGAGTCAGATCCATTGGGGGAGAAGCATCACTAGGGTCCGATTGGGGAGGGTGGAAGGCGGGGAAAAGAGCTGGAATAAAAGCCCCATCCACTGTCCCGTAGCTCCTTCCATAATCTACATACTCTGCCTCAAATCATAGGTGGCTACTATACATCAGTAAGTTTCAGAGTGAACGTTGACATGAGATGAAAGGGGGCTGCTCCCAGCTCTCTCGGGGCCACACGTCCTCCCTCCACCCTGCAAAGCCCAAGGGTGGGAGAGGATTCGGGTGCAGAAGCTGAGAGGGAGCTGGAGCCATGGCACCTGTGGGAGTGAGTCAGAGGGGCTGGAGGGGTCATGCCAGCCCTTGGAGGTGGTAGGGGTGTCTCAGAGGTGGGCTCAGGGTCCCTTCATTCACAGCGGGGTCTGGGGACTGGCGCATCATTTCTGCCCCTCAGTGCACAGAACCTGTTTTGCTCACGTACCCACAAACCCTTGAACCCAGGCCCTGGGAAAGAGACAGAGCCAGCCACTCATCCCCGAGTCGATTCCACCCCCAGGGAGGCAGGATGGTCCCCTCCTGTCAATTCAACCCGCAGGGGGCAGGATTGTCTCATCCAGTCGATTCCCCTCCTCAGATCTATTCCCCACCCCAGGCTGCAGGGTCGTCCCCTCTGGTCTGTTCCCCGCGGCTCTGCATCGCTCTGGCTCCCTTGGTTCCTCTTACCCTGCGTTGGGGATGGCAGCACCAGCAGCAGCAGCAAGGCCAGCTGGGAGCAGAGCCCCCGCATCATCCTGCCCCACAGGAACTCTGGGTTGGGACGGCCCAGCTCAGCCTCCAGCCAGCAAAGCAGACAGCCCCTGGCTTCAAGGCAGCGAGTTATATACCCAGCTGAAGCCGCCCCGTGGGCGTGGGGTGTGATTTCTGCCAGACCGCCAGCCATGTGCATCAAGAAGCCACAACACGTCAGAGCCCTTGTCTCCGGTGCCGTGGTTCTCTGGCTCGGAGCCCAGTGTTTTCCTGTTTAAATCGCTGATGTACAGGAAAGTGAAAGCAGAAGCTCACAGACCCTCGGCTCCCCCCACCCCCTGCGTGGCTTAGACGAGATCTGGTCCTTGCCGGACCATACCCGTCGGGAGGAGAAATCAGGGCTGAAACTCAGGCCTGCCCTGTGCTGCCATCCCCAGTCAGTGGACCACCTGCCCAGGTTTTCCCAGGACTGTCCCTTTGCTGGAGGTAGCCGGGCCGGGCCTTCTGTCCGGTGCTCAGTGCCCATGGCTGGCCAGTGCTCTGGGGTCAGGAAACCTCCAGCTGTCCCGTTCTTCAGCACCTCCCCCATGCTCCCCACCACTTCCAGGAACCTGCCTGCGCAGCCCTTTCCCCAGGCAGGTATCGCAGGCAGCAGCCTCCCGTGCTGCTCTCGCTCATTGGCCTTCAGCAGCTGGGGGCACCAGAGAGATTTCCTGCCCACGCAGCAGTTTGGTGGCAGGGGGTAGCAGGTGGGGAGGGGAGGTACATGGGGGAGGCTATTGAAACACACCACCACCACTGAGCTCAGAGCAGCTTTTTTCCTTTACCCTGCCGTGGCTCCTTCACTTGTGCCCCATCCCCCAAAACTTCAGACCCTCTCTTCCCCACCCCTGCACAGCCCTGGCTGACGTATCCCAGCCGCAAATGCAGTCAGTCTCTGCAGCATCCGGCACAATTGGATGTTGTGGGGGGGGTCTGTGCAGGGCCTGGTGTGACGGGAGCCCCGATCTCAGTCAGGAGGTTTGTGCAGAGCCTGGTGCAATATTGCACTCCGTATGTCTTATGTTAATGCTAATGAGTGTGAATATGATATAACTGGAATATGCTTCATTCAAAAGGTCTCTTGTAAGGTATCATTACAAAGCTTATAATCTACTGAGTGTGGTCATCCTATTTGTATGAATGTATCATTCTTGTATCTAAACCTAGAAATATAAAGTATTACTCTAAAGTCCTATTGTAACTTTGCAAAGTGTGGGCCATTAATAATGGCTTGGAGTCTTGATGGCTTCCATTAACCAGGACAATTGGTTGTAAATGGCTCTGTTTACTTGAAAGCCTTCCTGTGAGTCAGGCCAGGAAGAATGAAGGCTTGAAGTCTCACAGGACATGTGATCATGTCACATGATACTGGAATCCAACTTAAACATGGAGCTTTTTCATTTAGAAGGAAGGGTGGGAACCCAGAGAGAGAGACAAAGGATTCCCGCCTTGTGCCAAAGCTATAAAAGGGGGTGGAACAGAACAAAGGGGCTGCCAGTCATTTGGAATCCCCTAGTTACCAACTGATCTGGAACTAACATGAACTGTACCAGGGGAAAGGATTGGGCCCAGACTAAGATTGGGTCCAGACTATTAATTAACCCAGAGTAAGTGATTAATACCTGGGGGAGCAAACAGCTGTGCATATCTCTCTATCAGTGTTATAGAAGGCGGACAATTTATGAGTTTACCCTGTATAAGGTTTATACAGAGTAAAATGGATTTATTTGGGGTTTGGATCCCATTGAGAGCTGGGTGCTTGGGTGCTGGAGACAGGAGTACTTGGTAAGCTGTTTTCAGTTAAGTCTGCAGCTTTGGGGGTGTGGTTCAGACCCTGGGTCTGTGTTGCCGTAGATTAGCATATTCGTCTCAACAAGGCAGGGTTCTGGAGTCCCAAGCTGACAGGGAAAATGGGCTCAGAGGTAGTCTCAGCACATCAGGTGACAGTCCCAAGGGGGTCTCTGTGACTGAACCCATCACACATACCTTGTGAGGTATCATTTGAAAAGTCTTGATCTGTTGAACATTAATATCCTATTGAATTGTGTGTGCTGTCACTGTATGTGAAGTTGTGAAGTTTTGCTCTGTGTGTGTTACTGAAAAATGTCGGGAGGTTGGGAGACACCCACAACGAGCCTTTCAGGTACAACAAAGGAGTAGCCATAAACAGCTAGACAGCGGGTTAATGGCTCATCAAAACCCATCAAGGAAAGAATCCACTGTCCCAGGAGTGGAGATTTCTCAGAGGGATCACACATACAATGGAGACTTCTCAGTGGGAACACATATACAGTGGAGACTGCTTGACCAGTGGGGACTGCCTGACCCCCACGTCACAGCAAAGGATATTTCCAGTGAGCTGGAAGAAACTATAAAAGAGGGGAAGTGACATCATCACTTGGCTTCACTTCACCCGCAACTCAACACCTGGAAACATGTCTGGAGGACAAAGACTTTGAACTAGGGGAGGGTGGTCCCAGGCCGGGAAAGAGTCCCAGCCTGTGTATTGAGGATCTCTGACCTGTTTGTACCATCTGTTAGGGGGAGACTCTGCTTCATTCAAATCCTGTTTAGTTTGTAGAACTTTGACTGCACATTTATTTTTGTTTCTTAAGTAACCAACTCTGATTTCTGCACTTGTTACTTATAATCACGTAAAATCGATCTGTCTGTAGTTAAACCTTTTTTTATATTTTACCTTAAAAAGTAAGTTTTGGTTGAAGTGCTGGGGAAATCTCAGCTTAATTTACAAAGGCTGGTGCATGTCCTCTGCAAATTGAGGGAGGGGTGAACTGGGTAATGAACTCACACTGGACGGGCTTTTGACTACTGCCAGACAGTACAGTTCTGGGGTGCAAGGCGGAGGGGGAATTGGCTGGGGTCTCTCTACTGTTGCTTCACTAGTGGCTGGGAGAAGCATTCATGTAGCTGAGGTGGGTGCATTCCTGCCTGTGGGTGTCTGTGTGAGTGCAGTGCCTGCCAGAGGCCTGTAGCTTGTCACAGCATCACAGCGTGAGAGGCTCACCCCAGGTTAATGGGGCAGAGGGCTCCGTGGTCCCACAGTCCAGGTTGCAGCCTGTGAGGAAATGGCTTGGGTGAGGTTCAGAGCAACAGTCTCTAAAGTGCAATGAACTTTACAGTCACAACAAATTTACGAGTCTGGTGTCTTCTTCCAGGACCTGGCTGTGCTGCTGTCACACCGCTGGTGGGGTTCCCCAGGATGCATTTGGGGTCTGTGGCACGGAGTGTGGGGCAGTCAGGACCCTGCACCCCCCACTTCCTGTGATTCACCGGGACTCTCAGCCAGCCAGTAACACAGAAGGTTTATTAGACGATAGGAACACAATCCAAAACAGAGCTTGTAGGTACAGACAACAGGACCCCTTCAGTCAGGTCCATCTTGGGGGGGAGGGAGCTTAGACCATGGCCCTGGGTCTCCCTCCGTTTCCCCAGCCAGCTCCAAACTGAAACCCCTGTGACGTTGTGCAGTCTATATGGTTTTATAAAAACTTGATAATAAGTCAATATAATGTAACTGGGATAGTTTTAGAAAAAATTGACAATAAGTGACTATAATGCAACTGGGGTATGCTTTGTGCAAAAGGTCTCTTGTAAGGTATCATTACAAAGCTCATAATCTACTGAGTGTGATCATCCTATTTGTAGAAATGTACCACTCTTGTATCTAAAACTAGAACTATAAAATGTAACTCTGAGGGCCTATTGTAATTATGTAAAGTGTGGGCCATTAATGATGGTTTGGAATCTTGATGACTCCCATTGTCTGCAGATGGCTGTTTACCTGTGAGTCTCCCTGTATATGTGTGTGCTGGCAAGTGAGTAATGAAGTCTTGCAGTGACATGTGATCATGTCACCTGAACTGGAATCCATCTTTAACCTGGTGCTTTTCCAGTGAGGGGGGGTGGAAACCCAGAGGGACAAAGGGTTCCTGCCTTATGCAAAAGATATATAAAGGGGTGGAACAGAAGAGAGAGGGAGAGGAGCCATCATGAAGAATCCCCTAGCTATCACCTGAGCTGGAACAAGAACTGTACCAGGGGAAAGAATTGTGCCCAGGCCTGGAAGGTGTCCAGTCTGAGAAAAAACTTACTGAAGCATCTCTGAGGGTGAGATTATCTGTATTCAGTTTGATTAGGCATAGATTTGCGCATTTTATTTTATTTTGCTTGGTGACTTACTTTGTTCTGTCTGTTACTACTTGGAACCACTTAAATCCTACTGTCTGTATTTAATAAAATCACTTTTTATTTAGTAATTTACTCAGAGTATGTATTAATAGCTGGGGGAGCAAACAACTGTACATATCTCTCTATCCGTGTTATAGAGGGCGAACAATTTATGAGTTTGCCCTGCATAAGCTTTATGCAGGGTAAAACGGATTTATCTGGGTTTAGACCCCATTGGTAGGGTTACCATTCGTCCGGATTCCCCCGGACATGTCCGGCTTTTTAAGCTAAAAATAGTGTCCAGGGGGAATTTGTAAATGTCCGGACTTCCCCCCACCCCATGCAGAGCGCGCGCGGCTAACAGTGCAGCCGGCCGGATGGTGCCACTTACATGGGGCTCCGACAGCCAGAGACAGCCCCTCCTCCGCTTCCCCCTGCAGCAGAAATCACTCCCTCCCTGCATTCGCAGTTCGGCTCCGGCAGTCTGGAGCTCCTCCCCCACTGCTGCCCAGCGTGCCGACGAGCGGCTCAGGCCGTTCCTGAGCAAGTTCACCGAGACATTAGGTGAAGAAAGGCCAACAACAAGGGGGCCAGGGGGTTGGAGAAGGGGCAGGGAGGTTTTGGAGGGGGCAGTCAAGAGACGGGGGGGGGGGTCGGGAGTTCGGGGGGGGCTTTCTGGGGGTGTGGATAAGGTTTTGGGCAGTCAGGGTACAGGTAGGAGGTAGGGTCCTGGGGGGTATTTGGGGGAGGGGTCTTAGGAGGGGGCAGTTAGGGGACAAGGAACAGGGAGGCTTAGGTAGGGGGTGGGGTTCTGGAGGGCAGTTAGGAGCAGGGGTCCCAGGAGGGGGCAGTCAGGGGACAAGGAGCGAGGGGGGGGAGTTGTGGGGGGGCTGTCAGGGGGCAGGAGTGGGGAGAGGGATCGGAGCAGTCAGGGGATAGGGAGCAGAGGGGTTTAGATGGGTTGGGAGTTCTGGGGGGGGCTGTCAGGGGGTGGGGAGTGGTTGGATGGGGCGTGGGAGTCCCAGGGGTCTGTCTGGGGGTGGGGGTGTGGATAAGGGTTGGAGCAGTCAGGGTACAGGTAGGGGGTAGAGTCCTAGGGGGCCAGTTAGGATGGGGGGAGGGTCTCAGGAGGGGGCAGTCAGGGTACAAGAGGCAGGGAGGCTTAGGTAGGGGGTGGAGTCCTGGGGGGCAGTTAGGAGCAGGGGTCTCAGGAGGGGGCAGTCAGGGGACAAGGACCGGGGGGGAGGGTTGGGGGTTCTGAGGGGGGGAAGTGGGAGGGGCAGGGGCGGGGCTAGGGCAGGATGGGGCGGGGCTAGGACAGGACAGGGGCGGGGCTCCTCCCGTCCTCTTTTTTGCTTGCTGGATTATGGTAACCCTACCCATTGGGAGTTGGGCATCTGAGTGCTAAAGACAAGCACACTACTGTGAGCTGTTTTCAGGTAAACTTGCAGCTTGGGGACAAGTGATTCAGACCCTGGGTCTGTGTTGAAGCGGACTGGAGTGTCTGGCTCAGCAAGACAGGGTGCTGGAGTCCTGAGCTGGCAGGGAAAACAGGAGCAGAAGTAGTCTTGGCACATTGGGTGGCGGCTCCCAAGGGGGTTTCTGTGATCCAACCCGTCACAGTAGACAACAGGACCCCTTCAGTCACGTCCATCTTGGGGGACAGGGAGCCTAGACCATGGCCCTGGGTCTCCCTCCATTTCCCCAGCCAGCTCCAAACTGAAACCCCCTCCAGCTGTCTCCCCCAGCCACACCCCCTGGCTCCTCCTCCCGCCTTTGTCCAGTTTCCTGGGCAGAAGGTGTCACCTGGCCCCAACCCCCTCCTGGGCTCAGGTTACGTGCTCAGCTATTGTCCCTCAAGTGAAGTCACCCCCTGTTATCCCATCACCAATGCAGACAGTCCCAGTAAAACTCCCCTGCAACATGCCCAGGTCAGTCCTCCCCACGCCCTACTCCGTCACAGTCTGTGTAATTTAACCCACTCTGAACCTTCAGTTCTAACCTCCTGTCTTGCCCTTAACACCCTCTGAACTGGCTCTGTTCCCATCAGAGAGGTGCACATTTCTGGGGAATGGACTGGAGGGGACGATCCTGCCCCCTGGGGAGGGGGGAATAGACAGGAGACGATCCTGCCCCTGGGTGTAGGCCTGGCTTGACATTAGTAACTTGCCTCATTTCTTAGTGGCCGGGCCTGGGAAGGGGACTGGGAGGGTGAGTTGTAACTAGGGGCTTGCCATGCAGGGTGCTGCAGTCGGGGTGGCTGTGCTAGCTAAGATAAGCAGCAACCTCATGCTGGGGACAAGGAATAGGATAAACCGGGACTGTAAAGATCAGGGTCATGCGAACAGGACTGGACACTATGCGCTTCGGAGCAGCAGGGCCTGGAAATGCACATGCTTTAAAGGGCACTGGAAGTGCCGGGCGTTGTGACTGCCCTGGGGCCGGAGGGTTTGGCCAGAGCCGTGGCAGAGATACAGCCCCCTCGGGAACTACTGGATGTTACCACTTCCTTGCCATACAGAAATAACCTGGCAGGTGCCTCTTCTCAGGAACGAGGCGTTTCTTAGATCTAAAACAAAAACCCTCCTTATCAAATACTTGACTCTTTCCAGTGCTGGGTAACAGTCCCCCAGCAGCCAGCACTGCAATGCGGCCACCTCTGGGGTGGGGCAGCTGGGGAACAGTTGCTTATAATGCTCCCTGGGGTTGGCTGGCCCAATGCTGAGATGCAGCCACCTCTGGGGTGGGTTCTTCATATATTTATTAGTGGATCTTTTATGTTTGGAACTCACTGCCATATGAGCCCCGCTCTGTTCAGAGTGTTCTGTAGCCTGCATCTCTTTGCTCAGGCTTTTTACTGCCACTGGGTATGAACCCTCCTGTTTGATGGTCTGTCTGGTATTTCCCAGTTTCTGGTTCTTTAAAGATAGGGTGAACCACTCCTTAACCTCTGCAGAGAGCCTGACACAACGGCTGTGAGAGGGGTGCAAGCTGGCCCCAGTACACCTCAATGTGGCGCTAACTCTGATCCCTGCTAAGCGCAACTCATTTCTCAACATCCCAATGTCTTTGCTGTGGATCCCAGGCTTTGAGGCCAGAGGCCAGCGATCATATTATGAAGAGCTGCAGGGCCATCCGTGAGAGCTGTCATGTTTCATTGATGTATATCAGTCACTGGCCGTGAGACCCTCCACCTTCCATTAGGTTGGTTTCCTGCCTCATGCAGGTGGAAACCGAAAGCAGGTTCGAACTGCTCTTTCTGAGAAACAAGAGGGGCAGCCTTCAGAGAAGCAGCCGTGTTAGTCTGTAGCCGCAAAAAGAACAGGAGGACTTGTGGCACCTTAGAGACTAACCAATGTTTTTGAGCATAAGCTTTCGTGGGCTACAGCCCACTTCACTGGATGCATAGAATGGAACACACAGAAAGAAGATATTTATCCATACAGAGAACATGAAAAGGGTTAGCAGAATTCATACTAGCTGCAAAACAAGATAGCAAACAAACCCCTCAAAAAGCCCTGCACTGTTGCAATGCTTCTCAGGCAGGGCCCGCTCCAGCCTTTTTGCCGCCCCAAGCAGCGAAGTGGGGGGGGGGGGGGGGAATGATAAAGCCCCGATCTGAGCAGCTTCATTCTTCGGCGGCAATTCGCTCCAAGAGGGACTGAGGGACCCATCTCTGAATTGCCGCCAAAGACCCGGACGTGCTGCCCCTTCCCATTAGCCACCCCAAGCACCTGCTTCCTTTGCTGGTGCCTGGAGCCGGCCCTGTTCTCAGGTGATGTACAACCAGCACTGAGCTGCAGCTGATGCTGGGGTGGGGTGGCTGGGTGACAGCTGCAGTGTCACACTGCAGTTTGCTCAGTAAGGACCTTGCTGTCACCAGAGGTTGTTCTGAAGCTGACAGCTGTAGAGGGCTCCAGGAGCATCTCCTTTTTCAGGCTTTTCACTGCCATTGGGTATGACACTGCTCCAGTTCCCTGGTTGTTTGACCAGTATCCTGCTCCTTCTTCCCCTTTTAGGGCAATCAGAGCAGCAATGTCTGCCTGCGTCTGCAGAGAGCCTGAAACCGCAGCTCGGAGAGTTGTGAACTGCACCAAGTGTAACTGACACAGCGTCACTGCCTGAGTCTGCAAAGAGCTTGAGCCCATCACTCGGAGAGGTGGGATCTGCCTGTGACATTGTGGGTTTACCCAAGGTGTCCAGGGTGAACCACTATCACCTGCTCACAGTGTGGGAGAGACGTGCCTGTGGCCAGTTGGGGGAAATTCACCCGTAACTGCCGGATACTGACAGCAGTGACACTCTGCTCTGAGCTCCCCAAACCCTGCACTTTCCTCTGCCAGTGAGCAATTTACACACCCCTCTGCTGCACTCGAGTGCCCCATCTTTCATTATCGGGACAGCTGCAATGTGCACTGAGCCACTGCCTCTTGCAGCACCCCCCAGAACCGACAAACATAAACTGCAATCCTGAGCCTGCCTGTATTACCCAGTTCCTTTCTTGTCTAAGGGATCTCTCCCCCAGTGGCCAGTCCATGCAGAGCCTGGCCAGTGCAGAGGGCTGGTACCCACCTCTCATGAGAACTTTCCCATGGGCAGAGCGTTCTCTCTATGACGGATCCCCCTTGGGCCCCTTTTCCTTCTCTTACACAGCCCCCGGCTTTGTCTCTTTCCACATTCAGGGTTTTTCAGCTCAGCCCCGAGGGGCCCAGTTCAGAGTCTTTCCGTGGGTGCTTTTGTCCATGCACAGGCCTGCAGCTGGTCCTGCCTGTAAACACGGGGCTGGGCCCGGCGGGAAGGTGTTGATTGTTCTTACTCTTGTTTGAATCATGATGTTTGGCCCCAAATCCTCACCCACCATCATGACTTTTGGCCCCAAATCCCCCACGGCACATGATGTTTGGACCCAAATCTTTGTCCAGCATCATGACATTTGGACCCAAATCCCTGCCTGTTAGAGAGCTTATTCCTTCACTCTCCCACTTCCCTGGTCCTTCTCGCATGAACAGAGAGCAACAATGTGGAACTCCTTACCTGAGGAGGTGGTGAAGGGTAGGACTATAACAGCGTTTAAAAGAGAACTGGATAAATTCATGGAGGTTAAGTCCATTAATGGCTATTAGCCAGGATGGGTAAGGAATGGTGTCCCAGCCTCTGTTTGTCAGAGGGTGGAGATGGGTGGCAGGAGAGAGATCACTTGATCATTACCTGTTAGGTACACTCCCTCTGGGGCACCTGGCATTGGCCACTGTCGGTAGACAGGATACTGGAGTAGATGGACCTTTGGCTGACCCAGTACGGCCGTTCTTATGTTCTTATGTTCTAACAATACCCAAAATCCAAAGGTGCAAACAATTTGATATTTATTGGGGTGAACTTCCAACAAGCTTAAATCAAAGTTCCTTTTTCCGTATTTTTGAATCCCAACTTACTTCCTGTTTGCCCCTTGTGACGGGATGGATCACAGAAACCCCCTGGGAGCTGCCACCTGATGTGCCAAGACTACTTCTGCCCCCTGCTTTCCCTGCCAGCTCGGGACCCCAGCACCCTGTCTTGCTGAACCAGACACTCCCGTCTGCTCCAACACAGACCCAGGGTCTGAATTACGTGCCCCAAAGCTGCAGGTTTACCTGAAAGCAGCTCACAGAAGTGTTTCTGTCTTTAACACTCAGATGCCCAACTCCCAATGGGGTCTAAACCCAAATAAATCTGTTGTACCCTTTATACAGGGTAAAACAGATTTATTTGGGTTTAGACCCAAATTCATAAATTGGTAAACTCATAAATTGGTAAACTCATAAATTGTTCTCCCTCTATAACACTGATAGGGAGATATGTACAGTTGTTTGCTCCCCCAGGTATTAATACATACTCTGAGTTAATTAATAAGTAAAAAGTCATTTTAAATACAGAAAGTAGGATTTAACTGGTTCCAAGTAGTAACAGACAGAACAAAGTAAGTCACCAAGCAAAATGAAATAAAACATGCAAATCTATGTCTAACCAAACTGAATACAGATAATCTCACCCTCAGAGATGCTTCAGTAAGTTTTTTCCGCAGACTGGACACCTTCCAGACCTGGGCACAATTCTTTCCCCTGGTACAGCTCTTGTTCCAGCTCAGGTGGTAGCTAGGGGATTCCTCATGATGGCTCCTCCCCTCCCTTTGCTCTGTTCCACCTCTTTATATATCTTTTGCATAAGGCGGGAATCCTTTTTCTCTCTGGGTTTTCACCCCCCCTCACTGGAAAAGCACCAGGTTTAAGATGGATTCCAGTTCAGGTGACATATTATCATATTTTTATAAAACCATATAGACTGCACAACGTCACACCCCTAATTTATATAGTAATATGCTTAGCTATACCGGCTTCACCAGTCATTCTTCTGAAATTTACCCCTAACCAATCCTAACATAGTGTAACATGATTAGCTAACCAATTATATCCCACCACCTTAATTAGTTTACACCCAGCAAAATTAATTATACAGCAGACAGAAACAATCCCAGAACCAGACAGAGACCATGCAAATAAACAACAGCAAAGTGGGAACTATAATGACAAAACAATGCAGAAGTGAGGATTTCACAACTACATCTATAAAGACATAAGGGTTTCCCAGCTGTGTCTATTGATAAGTGAGTTCTTACCAAACAGAAAACTATCAAACTAAATTTCCTTTTACATCTTCTAGGCTCTTCCCTTTCTCTGGAGGTGACAGATCGGATCACCCCTAACAGCCCCCGATTGCCTTATTTCCATGTGACTAGTTTGGGATGTGAGGATGTGACCGGTCGCTTCCCAGCTTATGGCTGCTCCCACTGCTTAGCCAAAGGCCTTAGTCTAAGAACAGGGCCTCAGACTGTCCCAGGGAGAGAAGGCCCTTACACAGATTCTTTCTTTTATACTTCTATAACTAGCTAAATGATAAACGTGTAAGCAGAGTCAGGATGAGCTCTACCCTGACATCTGGTGGTGAATTGTGGCGAGTCGTGGAAAAGAACTTCAGGGGCTGATCTTGTTTGCATAGGCTCACCCACCCCGCCTAGCATGAGCCCACAGCAACCGAAAGTGGTTACTTTGGCTGGTGTGGGATTCCCAGTTTCTCTGTTTTGGGGGCAGGAAGAATAAAGTATTGTTACCCTGATTATGTGACTCAAGGACAATAAAACTGTTTTATGACAGAAGGACTCACCATCAACTAAGTAGCACTCGCTAGACAAGGGACATGGGTTCCAAAACCCAGTGAGTTGAGAGAGGTTGGGGACAGGTATTTGTAGTTGATGGTCTGGGCTCCCTTCTGAGGGTCTGATATGCTAATTGGCAATTTCTCTCTCTCTCCACACACACACACACACACACACACACACACACACACACACACACACACACACACACACACACACACACACACACACACACACACACACACACACACCTCATTTTAATTCCATTAGGACTCTAGTTACAGGCTGTTGAGCTGAATTCAGTTTAGGCCAATGGTGTACCAGCACTGAGGTTCCCCTACTACAAGCTGAAATCACTGAGTCCTGCGGGGGGTCTGAAGGTATATTGCTAAGTAGCTGGCAAAGCAGAGCAGTTTGTAGAATGGCTGGAGCGGCTCACGGGACGGCTCGGGGAATGGCTCATGGCGAAGGCTGCAGCAGAACCCCACGGAGAGGCGGGGCAGTCAGCCTCGGACCATGTAAGGTGCCTCTTAACACTGCTGCAACCCCCCCGCCCCAGGCTGGGAGGTAAAACTCTGCAGATAAACTTTTGAACTTTGGGGCTGCACTGAGCAGGGACAGAGACTTTTGGGTTGTTGGACTTTTGGGTGATTTTTGGGTTGCTGGACTCAAGAGACTTTTGCGGTGTTGGACTTTTGGGACTTTGGGTGATTTTTTTGAGTTGCTAGACTTAAGACCCTGAGGGGAAAAGGACACTGCCAAACTTACTTGGGGGGGGGAGGATCTTTTGCTCATGGTTTGTGTTATGAATCCTGTTTGTGGTATTTCCCCAACATAATGCTGCATTGTTTCCCTCCTTTATTAAAAGGATTTTGCTACACTCAGACTCTGTGCTTGCGAGAGGGGAAGTATTGCCTCTTAGAGGCAACAGGGGGGTGGTATGTAATTGTCCCAGGTCACTGGGTGGGGGCTCAAGCTGGTTTTGCATTGCATTATTGAAACGGAACCCCTAGATCCTGAACCCGGCCCTTGTTGCTGCCAACTCAGACGGGCAGAAGGGTTACAAACATATACCCAAATTCTTAAAATATAGGCCTTTACAGACAGGCCTGAATATCTATATCCTAACACTGCCCAGCATCATAATATTGGGTTGCAAATCCCCCTCCCCCCCACTTAATTTTTTTTTCATGGTTTTGGGGAGTTAGTCACAATTTTGGATGGGTTTGTTGGCAATCGCCCGGGTCCGACAGCTTTGGAACACGATAGTCTGCATTTTACGCCTCTCTTGTGACAAACCCCTCACTGTAGTCATATTTAACTTCTGGCAGACGAAGTGGGGATTTTCTGTAATATTTTTAGGAAGCCTCACTTTTCCCCAAGGGAAAACAGGCTCCAGTTTGCTCTCAGGGGATACCAAGAGGCACAGGGGGGTGTTTGTCACCGTTCTGTCTGGGAGGAACGAATAGGGTCATTAAGGGATTGGTTGAAACTGACCTAGATCAAGAAGGGGTTCAAAGAGACAAAGCAAGCATCACACCCATCCTCTGAGCAGAACTCCTGCAATCCTTCCCCAAACCAACATGGTTCCCCTGAGCTACACGCACACAGAGCCCCAGGGATCTATGTAAGCTTCCTGGTGGCTACACACGGAGCATACAAAGTCCTGCTTCTCCAAACCCAGGAGGAGCTGAGAATGAAAGGAGCAGTTTTTAGCCCCCTTCGCCAGCAGAGCCCCAAACTCTCGGTCTAGCTTTTTCCAGCGTCACACTGTGCTCACAGGCTCCTGCCTCTGCCACTCTCTCTGCTCTCCTCTGTTCTCTTTCGTCTCTCCTCAGCTCCCGTGTGATCTCTCTTCCCCCACCCCTGCCCCCACCTAAACCAATCCTCAGCCAATAGCTCCTGGCAGGTTCACACCCACCTTTTGAATGAGGTGGGGCTGTGATGAAGTAGGAATCTCCTGTCCTATTTTTAGGATGCCGATGTGTGCCTCAGTTTCCCTTTCTACGGTGCATTGCTACCCAGGAGTGAAAAAAGTTTAAAAGCCATTTTGAGGGCAGAGAAGGAAACATGGGGTGTTTGGATGACATAATTGGGGTAGGGTGGCTGGGTTGTTACAGGACTGGCTGCAACGGACCCGTGTCAATGGCGGTTTGGCCAGGACAACGGAGCCCTAAGGACTGAACAACTGACACTGATCCCCAGGGATCTCCGGCATGCAGAGCGTGTGAACTCAGCCAGGGTCTGCCGGAGTTGGACAATGGACCGTTGCAGCCATACGGCTGACCCTGAAGGAAGAGGGGGATCCCTTGAAGGTCAGGTGCCCTGAAGCGGTTCCTCCAAAGTCTCTAGCAAAGCCAGGGTGCAGCAGTGATCCTGTCTGTAACGTGACAGCGTTTGAATGCCACATCCAGGGCATTCCAAAAGTTCCGGGAATGTTCTAGGTTCCAATGGCCAGAACCCTACTGATTTTTGGGGAGGTCAGAGGCGGGGAAAAGGGGCAAACGCAGCTTCTGGTTTTCTGAGCCTTCATGTCAAGTTTTTCTCTGGCACCACAAAGACGAATAACTGACCCCTTGAGAATATCAGTGATCACCTGACTCCTGGAGCTCAGGGCTTTAAAAGAAATGTGACACATCGTGCGATGCCCAGCGCTCATCCAATAACCCTGGCAGAAGAGGAGAACCCAGCCTGCCATTTCAGGGTGGCAAGGGGCAGTGACCGGGGTGCCAACGCCAACCTACTGGACACTGTTTTCTTTCTCACAATTCCTCATGCACAGACTTTTATGCCCCAGCCACTGACTTCCAGGAAACCAAAATTCATGGCTTGGTGGTCAGTCAAGGCTCAGATGCCAGCCCCTGACCTGGTGGAAGCCAGATCTGAGAGCAGGGCATGGCCATGCTGGACAATACAATGGCTTAGATAATCGACTGTATCAATTGTAACTGTAAGTCAGCCAAAAGGTGGCTACAGACCTGGTGTCTGCCCGGCCTGGGTAGGAATAAGCTCAGTAGAATTGAATTTTTATTTTTTTGATAATTTTGACAGATAACAATATTTATTTTTAAGCATTTTATCTATTTTTACCTATTTAATTTTGTTCAGTTGCAGGAAATGTGTGTGTGTGTGGGGGGAGGGGTCAGGCAATTATTTTACTGATAGCAAATGCGATCCAAAGCATCTAAGCTTTATAACGCGTGAACACAAATTGTGAACACCACACGTGAAAATATACAAAGTAAACCTCAAATCAGACCTCTTCATTCACTAGCCTGTTTGTAACAAGCCTAATTCAGAAGTCTAAATCATTGGATTTTGACACTAAGTTTTCAAGCAGCATTTTTCTTATGTAAAAAGCGACAAAGAGTCCTGTGGCACCTTATAGACTAACAGACGTATTGGAGCATAAGCTTTCGTGGGTGAATACTCAATTGCATCTGACGAAGTGGATATTCACCCACGAAAGCTTATGCTCCACTACGTCTGTTAGTCTATAAGGTGCCACGGGACTCTTTGTTGCTTTTTACAGATCCAGACTAACACGGCTACCCCTCTGATACATTTTTCTTATGTTTCCTATTGGTAAATTTCGATGATTGCTGATGGAAATATTTGTTCATTGATTTGGATTGATGCAGTGAAATTGACATTTACTGGTAACAATCTGATCCTTCCAAGCCTAGTGATGAATCAGAGTCCAGGATCAGAATTCAAAAAGACCTTGACAAATTGGAGAGTTCGTCTGAAATCAACGAGAAGAAATTCAGGAAAGACGAACGCAAAGTAGGAAGGAAAAATCAAATGCACAACTACAAAATGGGGAATCACTGGCTGGGTGTTTGTATTGCTGGAAAGGACCTGGGGGCTATAGCAGATCTCAAATTGAATATGAGTCAACAAGGGGATGCTGTTGCAAAAAAGGCTAATATCTTTTGGGGCTGTATTAAAAGCAGTGTCGTCAGTAAGACATGGGAGGTCATTTGCCCACTCTAAGGGTAGTTAAGGTATCTGGAATAGGCTTTCAAGGGAGGTTGTGGAATATATCTGTCATTGAAGGCTTTTAAGAACAGCCTTGGACAAGCATCTGCCAGCCATCCACTTCCTGAAACCAGCCAGAGACAGGAGAGCTGGGTGGAAAGCAGGTTGGGAGCTTCCATGTTGCCGTTACTGGTTTGACTGCCTGTAAGCCAAGCAGGGAGAAGCAATTTAAATATCATGTGGGTTGTCAAAGGAACCCCCACCCCCACCAGCCAAACTGCCCCCGGGGGGAACAGAGAAGAGGACAATCCTGCCCCCAGGGGGGGAACAGACCAGAGGGGACGAGCCTGACCCAGTGGCCTGGCTCGGTCCCTTTCCCAGGGCCTGGACTCGTGGGTTTGTAGGTCTGGGGGGATGTGAGGAAAAGAGATTCCGTGCAGAGGGGAGCCAGGCAGTGAATGGGCGTGTCTCACAATGGGGAAGGGGGTGGAGATGAGGGTCCATGAACTTCTGCTTTCAATTTCCTGTGAATCAGAAATGTAAACGCTGGGCTCTGAGCCAGAGTGTTGGAGAACCAGAGTCCGAGGTACCGTGGCTTCCTCAGCATCAGCACATCTGGCTGGGGGGTCCGGCCAAAATCAGCCCCCACACCCACGGGGCGGCTCCAGCTGGGTTTATAACCCGCTGCCTCGAAGCCGGGGCTTCCTGCTCCGCTCGCTGAAGGCCGAGCTGGGCCACCCCGACCCAGAGCTCCTGTGGGGCTGGATCATGGCGGGACTCTGCTCCCAGCTGGCCGCGCTGCTGCTGCTGGTGGTGCTGCCGTCCCCAGCGCATGGTAAGAGGGAGCGAGGGATCCAGAGTGATGCAGAGCCACAGGGAACGGACCAGAAGGGGCAGATCAGGATCCAGATCCTGCCCCAGTGGACTGGCTCTGACCCTTTCCCAGCGCCTGGGTTCGCGGGTCTCGGGGGATGTGAGGAAAACAGATCCTGTCCAGAGAGGGGCAGAAATGACAGTGCCGGTCCTCAGGCCCTGCTGTGCACGAAGGGATCCTGATCCCCACCCTCCAGACATCCCCAGATTGACCCCTCCCACCCCTCTGACTAACCCCCACAGGAGCCACCGCCTCAGTCCCCCTCCCATTTGTTATGCCCCAATCTCCTGCCCTCAGGCTTCGCTGGGTGGAAGGAGCACATGTGGCCCTGAGAGAGCTGAGAGCAGCCCTCGTTTGTCTCATGTCGATGTTCACTCTGAAACCTATTGACATATGGTATCCACCTACAATTTGGGGGGCGGTATGGGGATTATGGGAGGAGCTATGGGACAGTGGTGGGGCTTGTATTCCAGCCCTATAAGAACATAAGTATATAAGAATGGCCATACTGGGTCAGGCCAAAGGTCCATTTAGCCCAGTATCCTGTCTGTCGACAGTGGCCAGTGCCAGGTGCCCCAGAGGGAATGAACAGAACAGGGAATCATCCAGTGATCCATCCCCTGTCGCTCATTCCCAGCTTCTGGCAAACAGAGGCTAGGGACACCATCCCTGGCCATCCTGGCTAATAGCCATTGATGGACCTATCCTACATGAATTTATCTAGTTCTTTTTTTGAACCCTGTTGTGGTCTTGGCCTTCACAACATCCTCTGGCAAGGAGTTCCACAGGTTGACTGTGTGTTGTCTGAAGAAATACTGCCTTTTATTTGTTTTAAACCTGCTGCCTATAAATTTCAACCCCTAGTTCTTGTGTTACGAGCAGTAATAAACAACACTTCCTTATCTACTTTCTCTGCACCAGTCATAATTTTATAGACCTCAATCATATCTCCCCTTAGCCATCTCTTTTCCAAGCTGAAGAGTCCCAGTCTTATTAATCTCTCCTCATATGGAAGCCATTCCATACCCCTTATCATTTTTATTGCTCTTTTCTGAACCTTCTCCAATTCCAATATGTTTTTTTGAGATGGGGCGACCACATCTGCACACAGTATTCAAGATGTGGACACACCATCGATTTATATAGAGGCAATATGATATTTTCTGTCTTATTCTCTATCCCTTTCTTAATTATTCCCAGCATTCTGTTTGCTTTTTTGACTGCCACTGCACATTGAGTGGATGTTTTCAGAGAACTATCTACAATGACTCCAAGATCTCTTTCTTGAGTGGTAACAGCTAATTTAGACCCCATCATCTTATATCTATAGTTGGGATTATGTTTTCCAATGTGCATTAATTTGCCTTTATCAACATTAAATTTCATCTGCCATTTTGTTGCCCAGTTACCCAGTTTTGAGAGATCCTTTTGTAGCTCTTCGCAGTCTGCCTGGGACTTAACTATCTTTAATAATTGCGTGTCATCTGCAAATTTTGCCACCTCACTGTTTACCCCTTTTTCCAGATCATTTATGAATATGTTGAATAGGACTGGGCCCAGAACAGACCCCTGGGGGACACCACTATTTACTTCTCTCCATTCTGAAAACTGACCATTTATACCTACTCTTTGTTTCTTATCTTTTAACCAGTTACCAATCCATGAGAGGACCTTCCCTCTTATCCCATTGCAGCTTAATATGCTTAAGAGCCTTTGGTGAGGGACCTTGTCAAAGGCTTTCTCAAAATCTAAGTACACTATATCCACTGGATCCCCTTTGTCCACATGCTTGTTGACCCCCTCAAAGAATTCTAGTAGATTGTGAGGCATGATTTCCCTTTATAGAACCATGTTGACTCTTCCCCCAACAAATTATGTTCATCTATATGTCTGACAATACTGTTCTTTATGATAGTTTCAACCAGTTTGCCCAGTACTGAAATCAGACTTACCGTCCTGTAATTGCTGAGATCACCTCTGGAGCCCTTTTTAAAAATCGGCGTCACATGAGCTATCCCCCAGTCGTCTGGTACAGAAGCTGATTGAAATGATACATACCACAGATACATACCACAGTTAGTAGTTCTGCACCTTCCACCTCCCTGCCTTCAATCGGATCCTAATGCTGCTCCTGTCCCCATGGCCCCGATGCTGTAATGTCTCCCCAACATTTCTGTTCCCTCCACAGGTGCTGAGGAGAGTCAAGACCAGCCAGGTAAAGACTCAGGACTCCTGGGTTCTAGCCTTAGTTCTGGGGGGGAGAGGTGTGCACCTTGTCCTGTGTTAACATGGCTTCCTGGTTTGTGCAGTGTTCAGCCGTATCACAGGGGGGCAGGATGCCCAGGAGGGTCGATGGCCCTGGCAGGTCAGTGTGCAGGAATATGATGATGAAAAACGTGAATACCACCACATCTGTGGAGGATCCCTCATCTCAGCCCAGTGGGTGGTGTCAGCCGCTCACTGCTTCAATCGGTGAGTAACCCTGGAAGGGGATCCCAGGCTGCCCTTTCTTGGTTTGCAGTGACATCTGTCTGTGGCCTCAGCTCCATCACTGATTTCCTGCTCTTGGTTAAACTATCCCCATTGTGCAGTGTGACCGTTCCCCTGCTGCCCCCACCCCAGAGCTGGCTGCATCTTAGTGCTGCGCGAGGCATCGCGTTGCTGTATGGTTGTTGCTCAGCCTCTCTGCCCCAGAAGTGGCTGCATTTTGTCTCTGTTCACAGTCTATCTTCCCCCCTTGATCAGTATTTTCTGCCCCTCCGCTCCCAGCTTTCTCCCTGACTCTGCGTATTGCATGAACCTGGGGGAGTACCAGCTCTCCAACCCATCCCCCACCCGGATCTTGTCCCCCGTGTATGGCATCTTCAGGCACCCCAACTACAACCAGAGCACGTTCTTCGCCGACATCGCCCTGGTGCAGCTGACGGAACCTGTCAATTTCACGGACACCATCCGCCCCATCTCCCTGCTGGGCCCCTCCACCCAGTTCCCAGCAGGGGAAAAGTGCTGGGTTACTGGTTGGGGCAAAACCGGGTCGGAGTGTAAAGGTGAGCGGGGATGGGAGCTTGGTGGGTCTAATGGATGATTGGGGGTGATCTGAGAGCCCTTCCTCTGAGCTCTGAACACGCAGGGCTGTGTAGCTACAAGGGAAACCCTGTGTGCACATGCACACACACACACACACACTCACTGCCCTGTCCTCTCCATCAGGGGGCAGCACTGCACGCGCTCACACACACTCTCCCCTGACTGTGACGTTTATGTGCACTCTGATCTGCAGCCCTTGATGGCGACGTTGCTCACATGCCCAGCCACCATGTTACACTCGGAGAGATTTTTCCCAGCACGTCGCCGTCCTTTCCAGCTCCCTCGGCCTCCCAGAGGGCTTCATCCCCAGCTCTCTCATTCCAGATACTCTTCAGCCACCCCGGACGCTTCAGAAGCTGCAAGTTCCTCTCGTCGATGTGTCGACCTGCAGAGAGAACTTTGGGGAACAGAGCCACTGGATCCAAGATGACATGCTGTGCGCTGGGTCCAGGGGCGACCCTAATGGCCCCTGCAAGGTGGGCTACTTGGCTTAGGGGGGCAGCACTGGGGCTGCTTGAAATTATCTGGCACTTGTTCTGTTTGCAAACATTGGTCTTTCCTCCCCCGCTCTCAAAAAAGGCCCACGTGGGTGACGTTTTAATTTGATCTTCCTCTGCGTCTCATTGACGGAGAAAGCAGCTCTCCCAGCACCAGTGCATTCTGGGACATCTCACAAGTCACCACAGAATGGGGGGAAACTCTCTGAGCTCTGGCCCCACCGAACTGAGAGGGTTAAACTTAACCTGAGCTTAATCTCAGAGAAAACAAATCTAACAAGGGCGGTAGCTCTTCCCTGGCACTGAAGCAGGACATGGCATGAGAGGGAATTGGGTTTTATCCCCAGCTCTGGGAGGGGAGTGGGGGCTGGTGGGTTAGAGCAGGAGGACTGGAAGCCAGGACTCCTGGGTTCTATCCCTGGCTCTGAAAGAGGAAAAACAGGAGCCACTTTGTGGGAAGGGAGGCAAAAGGGCCGACCTCATTGACCCTAATGTCCCTCTCTCTCAACCTAGTTTGACTCAGGGGGGCCTCTGGTCTGTCCAAGGAACGGCAGCTTCGTCCTGACTGGGATCATCAGCTGGGGCAGAGACTCCCCACCCCCACTCCCAAGAGTGTACGTCCGGGTCCCAGTCTATGTCAACTGGATCCAGAATGTCACGGGTGGCGATGGCCTCTCGATCGTCTCTCCTGCCGTACTCAGTGCTGGTACTACCCCATTGCCGTCCCTAAGCAATGGCTTAGTCTGCTCATGCCTAGCGCTGGCACTGGCTGCACCGCTCATTGCTGGGCTCCTGCTGACGGCCCTGTAACCTGCCCCATGGGGGCTCCCACCCGTGCCAACCCCCTGGCACAGACGCACCTCCGGGTAACATGGGAACCCCCCGCCAGCAGGGGTGTGTATAGACCCCCCTTGGCACCAGGTCTGGGCCCCACATTGCTGGGGCCTGTGGGACACGGCTGGGAGAGGGTGGTGGATGGAAGCTGAGGGGGTAGCTATGGGGAGTGGGGAGTGGGGAGTGCAGGGGACAAGGGGTCATATCCAGCCCTTCCTGTAACTCTGCAATACCTCCCGCCCCGGGGTGACTGGGATGCCGGTGGGGAAGGGCCCCACAGCTGCTTTGATCCCACCAGTTGTGCTCCGAAAATCATCAATAAATTGGCTTTGCAAATTCTGTCTCCTCCCAGCAGCAGCCGCGAACTGCCCCACAGCAGCTGGTGCCGGCTCCCGCTCGGGCCAGTCCTACCACCGCCACCGCCTCCCACTGGCTCCACTGCTTGATATTAGCTGTAGGACAGCAGAGTGCGGGCACTGCCCATCGTGCCGGGTGCTGTGCAGCCTGCCCCCCCCCGAGATTGGGGCCCCCATTGTGTCAGGCGCTGTACAGACACTGACCAAGATCAGGGCCCCTGGGCACAGACACGCCCACCTCCAACTGAGCTCGGTCCCTGCATCATGCTGGGCACTGCACAGACCTCCTCCCCGACCAAAAGTTGGGTCCCCCTCGTGGCACTGACTCCCCAGAGCGAGTGTGAATTTACTGTACTATTTTTATGATCCCTAGCTGTGCCTCAGTTTCCCCTGCATGCCACATTGTCACCCCGTGTGTGGGAAAGGACTGTTTTCTCTCAGGGCAGGCTAGAGACACCCCCCTGGCCTGTGCTGGGAAATTCAGTCGGTATCACTATGTCACTCAGGGGTGTGAAAAATCCACACACACACTCCCGGGCAAGTTAAACTGACCTAACCCCGGGTGTTGCCATCTCTAGGTCAGTGGGTGAATTCTCCCTTCGCCCCAGCTACGGCCTCTCGGGGAGGTGGATTAACTATGCTGATGAGAGACCCTCTGCAGCATTTCAAGTGTAGACAAGCCCTGAGGTGTGACTGTCGCCTCGCTGCTGGGCTGGGGCACTGGAAAAGGACGGGCCAACCCCACGTCGGTGGGGAATCCATGAAGATGATGGAAAATCCAACCACCAGCCATTGACACCTGGTGGCCAACACCCCAGCGGGAGATGGATTTCCCCACCTCTCAGCAGGGAAGCCGAGAAGAACCCCCCAGCTCCAGAACAAAGGACTGGGGAAGGGTGGGGGGATAAGGGTTGAGTGCTGGAGAGAGTCAGGGTTCACACCTGGGGACTGACCCAGTGGGTCAGACAGAGCTTGAACATGGGGTTCACTGCAGCACGGCTGGGCCTCTGGGCTGACCAGAATGGGCCATGGTTTAACTGTGCTCCCCAAAGAACCCCATGTGCTGTGTGCCAGGTGACTAACAAACCCAAGTATTTTGCTGAAGGGGATCCTCCTAGAGACCGTTCCAAAGCTGGGGCCGTAGAACCGATCCTGTGGCTCTGTGACAGATGGTGGTAGCGGTGGGATGCTGAATACACTAGGAGTATTGTGACCTGCAGCAGTTAAACTAGGGTAGTCAAAGGAAACAGCAAGAGAATGACGCATAATCAGCTCCCTAAGAAGAAAATCGCCGAAGTGTGCAGGGAGGGAGAGGTGGGTGAACACTGGGAATCTCAACAAGGCTGCTTGCGTTGTCTTTCATGTAGGATCTAGGGCACCAATTGAGCTGGGGTTAGTGACTGGTATCCTGGGACTGCAACCAGCCTGACTGTGGTCAGAGGGGCCTCGGCAAGTAAGTGGGGGGCGGTCAGTGGAACCGCTCCCTGCCCCAGCTCACCTCCGCTCCGCCGCCTCCTCCTCCTCCCACAAGCGCGCCGCTCATCTCCGCTTCTCCTCTCTCCCAGGCTTGCAGCGCCAAACAGCTGATTGGCGCGGCAAGCCTGGGAGGGAGGGAGGAGAAGCAGAGATGCGGCGTGCTCGTGGGAGGAGGTGGAACGGAGGTGAGCTGGGGTGGGGGGGCCCTGGGGAGGACAGCAGCAAGTAACGGGGGGTGCAGAGGAACCACTCCCCACTCCAGCTCATCTCTGCCTCCTCCTCTGAGCGCGCTGCTGCTGCTCCGCTTCTCCCCCCCCTTCCAGGCTTGCCGGGCCAAACAGCTGATTGGCACGGCAAGCCTGGAAGGGAGGGAGGGAGGGAGGGAGGGAGGGAGAAGCGGAGCGGAAGCAGCGCGCTCAGGAAGGCGGCGGAGGCAGAGCAGAGGTGAGCTGGGGTGGGGAGCGGTTCCTCTCTCTACCCTGATATAACGCGGTCTTACCTATAACATGGTGAGATTTTTTGGCTCCTAAGGACTGCGTTATGTTGGGGTAGCTCAGTGGTTTGAGCATTGGCCTGCTAAATCCAGGGTTGTGAGTTCAATCTTTGAGGGGACCACTTAGGGATCTGGGGCAAAAATCTGTCTGGGGATTGGTCCTGCTTTGAGCAGGGGGTTGGACTACATGACCTCCTGAGGTCCCTTCCAACCCAGATATTCTATTCTGGAATCTCCCCTATCTTCCATGACTTTTCAAAGATAATATCTAATGGCTCAGATATCTCCTCAGCCAGTTCCTTGAGTATTCTAGGATGCATTTCATCAGGCCCTGCTGACCTGAAGACATCTAACTTGTCTAAGTATCTTTTAACTTGTTCTTTCCCTATTTTAGCATCTGAACATACCTCATTTTCACTGGCATTCTCTGTGGCAACCTTCTTGGTGAAAACTGAAACAAAGAAGTCATTTAGCACTTCTGCCATTTCCAAATTTTCTGGAATTGTTTTTCCCTCTTCATTTAGTAATGAGCCTACCCTGTCCTTAGACTTCCTCTTGCTTCTAATTGGCTAGTTAAGTTTTAGTAAAAAGATTGGTTAAGGTATTGCTAAGAATTTTACTATATAAATTAGGGGTAAACAGGAAGTAAGTTGGAAAAACAAGGAAAAAAAGAAATTGGATTCATGCTTGCTGGAAGCTAACCCCAATAAACATTGAATTGTTTGCACCTCCAGACTTCGGATATTTCTGGTCTCTGTTCACGTGAGAAGGATCAGGGAAGTGGGAGGGTGAAGGATAAGCCCTCTAACACCCTGAATCCATGTGCTTGTAGAACACAAGTCCAGGCATGTCTGGGGGGCATTGTTGAGTCCCCAGGCAAGGTTGAGCAATTCCCCTGGTGGGGCCTCATGCAGGTGAGTCATTGCATTGTAGCTCCCTTGCTGGACCATGGCTGTTGATGGTTGTTTTGACACCTTGCCCGGCATTGGTTACTTCCCTTGCTGTTGCCTCTGGGGAGCTAATATCTGGCTGATTCCCCAATTTACAGCATGTTTTAGTGAGAACCATACAACACAATTCTCATAACTTCAGATGCATTAATGATATGCATGTATGGATAGAGAAATGACTTTTAGCAGATCATAACCTTTCCCCTGATATCTCACTTGGCCTGCTTTATATGTAAGATCACGATTATATACAGATGAGGAATATAGGGGCATACAGAGTGCTGCCCCAAAGTATAGAAATGTCACAATACGATCCAAATCTATACTGACCTGGCAATGTGCAGCAGCAGTCAAAAAAGCAAACAGAATGTTGGGAATCATTAAGAAAGGGATAGCTAATAGGACAGAAAAGATCATATTGCCCCTATATAAATCCATGGTACGCCCACATCTTGAATACTGTGTGCAGATGTGGTCACCCCATCTCAAAAAAGATATATTGGAATTGGAAAAGGTTCAGAAAAGGGGAACAAAAATTATTAGGAATATGGATTGGCTGCCGTATGAGGAGAGATTAATAAGACTGGGACTTTTCATCTTGGAAAAGAGATTGCTAAGGGGAGATATGACTGAGGTCTATAAAATCATAACTGGTGTAGAGAAAGTAGATACGGGAGTGTTGTTTACTCCTTCTCATAACACAAGAACTAGGGGGTCACCAAATGAAATTAATAGGCAGCAGGTTTAAAACAAATAAAAGGAAGTATTTTTTCACACAATGCATAGTCAACCTGAGGAACTCCTTGCCAGAGGATGTTGTGAAGGCCAAGATGGTAACTGGGTTCAAAATAGAACTAAATAAATTCATAGAGGATAGGTCCAGCAATGGCTATTAGCCAGTACTGGCAGGGATAGTGTCCCTAGCCTCTGTTTGCCAGAAGCTGGGATTGAGTGACAGGGAAGGGATCACTTGATGATGACCTGTTCTGTTCATTCCCTCAGGGCACCTGGCACTGGCCACTGTTGGCAGACAGGATACTGGGCTAGATGGAGCTTTGGTCTGACCCAGTACGGCCCTTATAATGTTCTTATGTTCCTATGTTC
The DNA here is from genome assembly GCF_028017835.1 of Emys orbicularis. Classification (NCBI taxonomy): domain Eukaryota; kingdom Metazoa; phylum Chordata; order Testudines; family Emydidae; genus Emys; species Emys orbicularis. Next base: position 157,983,351 of record NC_088686.1, on the reverse strand, counting down.
TCTATGTGGCTTGAAAGCATCTCTCTCTCACCAACAGAAATTAGTCCAATAAAAAATATTGCCTCACCACCTTGTCTCTCAGATAAAATTGATACAGTCAACTATCTAAGCCATCATATTGCCTTCCTCTCGGAACAGGCACCCCTGGCATTTACACCTTCATTGACCTTTGAACCAACAGTTTTGGTTTCCTGCAAGTCTTTAGCTGGGGGATAAAGCCAGAGTTGGAGGGATCGTGAAAGAGAAACCAGTGCTCCAGTAAATTTACTTTTTCACCCTTGGTGCTGCCTTGATTGAGGACTTCTCTACAGTTCAGAAAATTTGAAATGCTGAATCAGTTTAGCAGGTTCAGCATTTCAAATTTTCTGACCTGTAGAGAAGTCCCAGGAGAAAGGTCAGCCTAAAGCCACCCCACCATCTCAGCTCTGCCCATTGTCCCATGGTGACTCCTGGAATGACTGATCTCCCACACAGACAGGCGAGCTCTGGGAGTCAGGTGAACATTGAGATTCACATGGAGACAGTTTCTAGCTCTTTTGGTTCCAGAGCGAAGCTTGAAAATTAAACTGAGGCACAATCTAAAGACTCAGAAAACCAGAAATGCTTGAAGCTGCATTTCCCCCCTTTGCCTCTTCCATCTCCCCCCATATTAGTGGGTGTGATGGGTTCTTTTTTTGGGACCCCCTTCTGGGTGTCACTTGATGTGCTGAGATGCCAGTGAACCTAACCCTTCTGCCAGCATGGGCACCCCTTAACTCTGTCTTGCTGAGCCAGGCTCTCCAGGCCTCCTCCAGCACAGATGCAGAGATAGGCTGTGCACTGGGGTGCTGAGGCGAGTCCCTTTTAACTGAGTCGCCACAGAGCTGATCTGATCTCAGTGTCTGTATTCTGCAGAGGGGTGTGGCCCTTTCTGGGAGCCTGAACCCCAGATAAATTCAGCTTACACTGCATAGAAAACCATGCAATATAAGCTCATAAGAATTCGCCCTCTTTAGTTAAGAGAGATATGCACAGACTGTTTGTCCCCCAGCTAACAATTACCTACACTGGGTTTATTAATAAACAAAAGTGATTTTATTAAGCATAAAAGGTAGGATTTAAGTGGTCATAAGAGGTACAGTAATTCCTCACTTAAAGTCATCCCGGTTAACATTGTTTTGTTATTAGGTTGCTGATCTATTAGAGAACATACTCGTTTAAAGTTGTGCAATGTTCTGTTATAAAGTTATTTGGCTCACCCCGCTCTGCCTGACCGGCGTTACAGCCGGGGGTCAGGGAGTGAGGGCTTACCCCACTCCTCCTGCCTGGCATTCCATCCAGGGAGCGGGAAAGCCCCCGACCTTGCTCCCCGGCAGGAGTGCCGGGCTGGCAAAGTGGGGAAAGCCCCTTTGCCCCAACCTTGCTAAACCCCTGCCTCAACCAAGCTTTACAATCATCATTGTGAGTACAGTATTAAAATGTTTTAAATTATTGAAAACGTATGCTGTATATGCATATAATGTTTTTTGTAGGAAAAAAATTTCCCTGGAACCTAACCCCCACCCCCATTTACATTAATTCTTATGGGGAAATTGGATTCACTTAACATCGTTTCGCTTAAAGTAGCATTTTTCAGGAACATAATTACAATGTTAAGCGAGGAATTACTGTAACAGACAGAACAAAGTAGATTATTAAGCAAAATAAAACAGAACACACAAGGCTAAGCTTAATACACTAAAAAACTGATTACATGTAATATCTCACCCTCAAAGATGTTCCAATAAGCTTCTTTCACAGACTAGATTCATTTCTAGTCCGGACCCAATCCTTCCCCTGTTCAGTCTCTGTTAGTTCCAGCAGACATCTTGGGTGGTAAGCAGGGTTATCCTCCCAACTCCACTCTGTCCTGCTTCACACCCTTATATAGATTTGGCAAAAGGCAGGAATCCTTTGTCTCTTTGTTTAAACTTTTCCCCTGCCTTGTGGAAAAATATAAAATCCAAGATGGATTCCAGCATGAGCTGACACATACACGTCTTCACAAGGATGCCCATCGGCCCTCCTCCTCACAGGCGTCCCACAGAATTACAGGAAAACAAATCCATTTATAGCCAATTGTTTCTTGCTTAAGAGTCATCAAGTTTCTGAAGTACCATTAATGGCCCTTGCTTGGCATAACTATATTCGTAACTTAGATTTACACTTCATATTTTTAACTTCCAATATAGGAATGATACATGCATACAAATAGGATGAACACATTCAGCAAATTATAACCTTTCCAATGATATGTCTCAAGACACATTTTGCATAAAGCGTATTCCAGTTATGTCATATTCATATGCATAAGTATATTTCCATAAAGAATATGGAGTGCAACGTAACAGTGGGTTTCCGGCCATTGGTGCCTAGAAGATTCCCAGAAATTTTGGAATGGCTCAGAGGTGGCGTAGAGAAAGAAAACCATCATGTTGTCTATCAGACCTCTGTCAGCTTGGCCAAAGACTGTGGTGATAGGTGCGACTGATAGCCTTCTGAGCAGAGTGAAACCTTGTTACGGGTTGAGTTAAAACCCCATTGAGGTTGTCGGGCTTGAACTCACCGTTCCATTTAGATAACAGTCAGTATAGGCTCCTGTCCTGGGGTCACAGGATCGGTGCTGCACCCTGGCTTTGATACAGACCTTTGGAGTAACCTCTTCAGTGCCCCCAACCCCAAAGAAAAAGGGTTCCCCTTTTTCTTTGGGGTTGGCCACACGGGCTCAATGATCCTTGTACATTGGACCCTGCTGAGTCCACACTCTCCACCTGCCAGAGATCCCCATGGATCGGTGTCAGTTGTTCAGTCCTTGGGGCTCCCATTCTCTTGACCAACCCTCCACTGATAGGGGTCGGTTTCAGCCAGTCCTGTAATGACCTAGTCACCCCACCCCAGGCAGTTACATCACCCACACACCCTATGTTTCCTGTTCTGCACCAAGAGTGGCTTTTAACCCCTTTGCATCCCCTGGGTAACAATGCATGAGAAGGAAACTGAGAGGGAAACTGAGGCAAGCACCAGCCTCAAATATATGACAGAAAGTTTCTACTTCTTCACAGCCCCACCTCAGACAAAAGGTGGGTGTGAACTTTCCCAGGAGCTTTTGACTGAGGATTGGATTAGGTAGGGGCGGGGGCAGAGAGATCATATGGGAGCTGAGGAGAGACAAAAGACAGAACAGAGGAGAGCAGAGAGAGCAGCAGAGGCAGGAGTGTGGGAGCACAGCGTGATGCTGGGAAAAGCTATACAGAGAGTTTGGGGTTCTGCTGGCTAAAGAGGCTGCAGGGGCTGGAAGCTAAGGAAACTCCTTCCGTTCTTGGTTCTCCTGGGTTTGGACAAGCGGGACTTCATAGGTTCCTTGCAAGTAAACAAGATGGCAGCAAAGAGAAGAGCAGACTCCAGCAATTTCTCTGTCCATCTAGGATGTCCTGAGGGCCCTGAATTTTGACTAGCCACTTGGGTCAAAAAGATGCAACAACAGTCTGTGTCTCTTGAGACAGGGATTCAGCTGAAGACGAACAAGTCCCTCTTTTACCATAAGAAGAGTGCCCACATGGGCGCCCAGATACTGGCTTGATCAGAGGATGCCCGTTGCTGTTTCCTTTAGTCCATTGTTAGAGTTGCCACAGTGGATCTAATTGTTCCAGGACGTGACAATCAGACCCACCCATTGGCCTCACAAGGGAGCAGTTCAGTGACTGCCCATGTGCCCCCGGCTTCACCAGATCAGCTTGGATTCCTTTCAGTTCTGCTTTCCCCGAAATCAGTTGCTCCCTCAGTGATTCCCAGCCGAGGTGGGGCTGGGGAACAAGACAGGTGTGTGAGGGGCCAGAAACAGACCGAGATGGGTTTTTTAAAGGACTTTGACACTGCTTATCTCGCGGCGTGGGGGGTGAGGAGTGGCAAACTTCACCATTTCTGGCATTTCATAGCCCCACCAGCACGGCGATGCCTATAAATGCCAGCCTGTTACCTTCATTCCCGAGCAGTCCTTAAGCATTTCCAGGCCGGGGAGCTGCACTGAGTCCGGTCTTCCTCTGCTGATAGCATCTGGGGAGGCTGCTCCTTGGACAACAGCATGATGGGGTGTGTGGGTTCCCCGTGGCCATATTGCTGCTAGCGCTGCCCCTGCTGGAGGGTGAGGCAGGGGACCACTGTTCTCTGCTTCCTTCTTTCCTTGGTGACATACAGGGCCAGGGATAGGAGTCGGAGAGCAGAGCCCCCCGGCGAGAGGGCAGAGGTGGGAGGGTGTTAAACATGGAAAGACAATAGCGACCCCCTGTGACTTGGTCCCTGGAGTGCAAACTGGACTGTGGAGCCACTGAGCCCTCCCAAACACACCAATCAGGGGTGCCTCTCACACTGTGATGCCGATATCAAGCTACAAACCTCTGGCAGACACTGCACTTACACAGCCACCCACAGGTAGGCACACAGCCAGGTGAGTGACATGAATGCTTCTCCCAGCTACTCATGAACCATCAACAGCGCAGCTCCTGCCAATTCCCCCTAGCTGCCCAGCCTGCACGTTATGTGAGGTTATGAAATACTGCTGTATATGTCACTGAAATATGTGGTGAGGTTGGAGGCACCCACAACCAGCCTTTTGGGTACAACAATGGAGTAGCCACAGAGAGTCAGACAGTGTTAATGGCTCATCAACACCCATCAAGGAAACAAGCCACTGTCCCATAGACCGTATACAATGGAGGCCGCTTGAGCAATGGGGACTGTCTCATTCCCACGTCACAGCAAAGGGAGGTTTCCAGTAAGCTGGAAGAAACTATAAAAGTACGGGAGTGACATCATCACCTGGCCTCTCTCTCCTGAGCTCAACAGCTGGAGGACAAAGCCTTTGCCCTGGGGAAGAGTGGTTCCTCTGTTTGTACCATCTGTCAGGGTGAGATGCTGCTTGATTTAAATCCTGTTTAGTTTGTAGAATTCAGACAGGGAATTTATTTGGATTTCTTCAGTATCCAACTTTGATCTCTTCGCTTTTCACTTATAATCACGTACAATCTATTGTTCTGTGGTTAATAAATCTGAAGGGAGATCAGAGCCAGCGGCTCCGCACCAGCTGGGGTGTCCATAGACCCGCCCTTGGCAGTGGGTTTGCTGGCATCCGTGGGACACGGCTGGGAGAGGGCGGTGGAAGGAAGCACATGGGTGCTATGAGGATGGGTAGGGTGGGAGCTGGGGGCTTGTGGGAGTCTCTATCAGACATTAAATCTGCCTGGTACACTGTAAGCACAAGCAGGATACAGGGGCCTGAACTTGCACAGCCTGGTAAGATGCCGGCACAAGATGCATAACAGGAAACCACAGAACCATAAGCTCGCAGCTGTCTTGCTAACAGACTATAGCAAAGAGCTTGAAACAACCCCATGCAAGGCAGCAGTGGACACAAGCAGTGATAAACAACTGTGGCAGAGCACCGGCTTTGCCTCGGGGGGTCTTGTGCTTCTAGGGGCAGTTAGGGCTTGCCTCAGAGGTTTGCGGTGACCCTCAATGTAGCCTCTCTCCCCTCCTAGAGGCAAGGGTTACAGCTTACTGCACCACTTTCATCATCGGCCAGTCAACAGGTTCGGTGTAAGAACCCTCTTTAGTCCCTGCCTTCCCTCTCAGGGAGCGTGTGTGTGTGTGTGTGTGTGGGGGGGGTGAATGGTTGGGGGGAACCCGGGCCCACCCTCTTCTCTGGGTTCCAGCCCAGGGACCCTAATTGGCAGTGGCAACAGGTATTTTTCCTGTACTACCGGAGCTATAGCTCTTCCCTGGGTTACTTCCCCAAACGGCACCCTTAGCACCCTCCTTGGTACCTGACCACGCTTGTTCTCCCACGTCTTTTCCTGCGCACCTTCCTTCTCCCAGTCTTCCCACAACACACCTCCTTACTCCCAGCTCCTACCAGCCAGACTCGCTGAAGGGGCTTCCTTTTAAACGAGTCCCAGCCGGTTCTAAATGGGCTTCAGGTGACCTGATTGGCTGTTTCCTTTGATTGCTTCTAATCAGTTCTTTATTGGTTCCAGGTGTCTTGTGGAGTCTGCCTGACCTAATTGCTTCTAGCACCTTCCTAACTGCTCTGGAGTAGCCCTTGCCCTGGTCAGTCAGGAAACAGTAAACCTCTTTCTCCAGTGGCCAGGGTGGTTTCCTTTGACCAGATTCCGACTTTCCACACCACCCTCCTGTAGCCCTCTGGCCTGGAGGAAAGGAGAGAGGTGCTGCTACAGGCCCTGGGCTCTCCCTGCTGCTCCTGCTCCAGCTACTCCCTCGTCTAATGCCACCAGACAGCTGCCGGGTGGGAAGCGCTAGGAGGTAGGCTGAGGAGCGGGGACGCAGCGCGCTCACGGGGGGAGGAGGAGGTGGGGCAAGGAGTGAGGGGGGCTTGGCTGCCGGTGCGTGCAGAGCACCCACTAATTTTTCCCTGTGGGTGCTCCAGCCCTGGACACCCAAGGAGTATGTGCCTATGGTTACAGTACCTGCAGATGGATAACCGTTACTGATCAAAGTAGCGGTGCAACATTCCTTATAAGCAGACATTTCATTAATCAAAGGAGCAGTGAAAGAGATTGGGGTTGGGGGTAGACATTGTGACAGAAGCTGAATAGACCCTGAGTGCGATCGGGGCTGCCATTGTCGCGCCAGGCGCTGCACAGACCACGGCCAAGATCAGGGCTCCCGCCACGCCAGGCAATACACAGACCCCGACTTAAACCAGGGCTGTGATTGTCCAGTTTTCATTTAGCTTCATTTCCAGTTTTCTTTTTCTTTCTTTCTTTCTCAATCCCCTTTTTATTAAGATTTTTTTAAATATATAAATCTAGCTAAATTTCAAAAGAAAGTGTTGCTTCGAAGTGAAAAGTGCAAATGGTTCGTTTGGAATATGTCCAAGAAACAGTTCCACTTCTCTGAACTTTTTTTCATCTGAAACTATTTGGCGAATTCAGTCTGAATATGTGAAGTTTTGGTCGACCCCAAACGACATATTTCAGTGAATAAACGATACCTCCAAATGATGTCACTCAGCTGTGCTCACGAGCACAAGAAATACACAGCTCTAGACAAAATAACCAGCACACCTACGTGCATTTCCCTGGCTCGGGTTCCTCACTGCTAGGGAGTGTGCAGTGCTTTGGTTTTGGACACAGTACCGTGGGGTGCCCCATATCCTTTCCCCATGGCTCGTGGCTTTTCTTCCAAGTCACGATGTTTTTCCCGCTCAGCTAGCTTTCTCTGACTTTGTCTGGTCCACAGTTAAACAAGAATCCCCTCCCAGCTATCAAAGCATGCCCATCTCCTCTCCATCCTTCCTGTCTTTGCCTGGCTTTTGCCCAATGTTTCCTGCTTCTGTGTGTCTTCTCTCCAGTTAATGTGTCCCCATCCCAGCACCTGGTGTCTTTGCTCCTCCCTGGTTGAGTTTTTGCTTCCCCCTGCTTGCAGAGGAATTGGAGGGGTGGATCTTGCCAATCCCAGAGAACCCAATTTCCAAGGTGTGTCTGCCTGAATGGGTGGTCATTTAAGGTCTAATGAATGAACATTCTCCCTAGCCTTGCTGACACAGCCCTCCCCGGTCAAGAAATGGTGGATTCCACATGAAGGCTCCACAACCCAACAATTTCATAATACCAACTTTACACGATCAGGTGGAATTCCCGAGGTGGATGGGGCAGATCCCTAAATTGTCACTGGAGTCATGCCAAGAGAAGGGCGACAGGGCCAAAAAAACAGGGTGGAAAATTTCACTTAAACCTAAATCCCACTGTGACCTCAACCCCAACTCGCATGATGCTGTTGGCCGCTCAAGGGGCTCGAGCGGACATCAAAGGTCCGTGGCCCGGTGTGCTTGGCACCAATAAAGACACCGAGGGGAGAAAGCAAGCCAAGTTTATTTCAGAGCTCTGAAATGGCACTAGGAGACCAGCATGTCTCAAATCCAGTGCAACAAATACAAATAACTTTTACCTTTTATACCCCAAACTGTTTGCATACATCTCTTTGTCTGGCTGTTCCCCTCACCCCTCCCTTCCAGACAACTGTTACAATAAGCTTGTGAGAAAACTTTCCCAGTCTCTGCGACCTTGAGTTAGACGCCTGTAAACTAACTACCCCTCGATTCCCTCCTCCTTATCTCTATTATTTCTGCTAGTGTGAGTGAAACTGCAGCCATCTGCTAGAAACGCTGACCAATACATTTCTGCTTCAGCCTACTTCAGAGCATGTAAAGCAGTAAACACAGAAGTAGGTGAGAGTTCACAAGATGGAGTTTGGGGGTTCAGATAGACCCAGAGCAAGAGAGTTTCATCGACACTTTGGTCTTCCGCTCCCCCGAGTTACCTGGTAGCTATGCCTAGTGGACCCCAACAATACCCTTAACCATGACCCCATGATAACTTTCACCTTAACCCCATAATACCCTAAAATCCATGATAACCCTAACCCAATGATAACCTTTACCCCACAAAAAGCACATCTCCGACCTAGGTACTGTCTTTGTCACTCTCTGCTTGTCAAACTCAGTTGGCAATAACATGGGGAAGTGAAAATCACTGTAGGCCTCCAGGCAGCCACCTGGGCCATCACATGTTTTCGTCTGGTTTTCCAGGAAGCCCGTAGTAGGGTGCCATCAGGCAGAGCAGAATGAAAGTGGTCACAACCTGTTCAGCACGTTGGATTTAACAACACTTATTTCCTTGTTTGAAGGATCAGGAAATCAGTCTCCATTATTCTCTATAGATGCAGGGAGGGGCACACAGGTACCCATAAAAACCTGCCCCAGCACTTGCATTCCCCAGTCAGGGTTTGGTCGGAGCAGTGGATGCAGCTGCATGCAGCCAAGACAGGCCTGGGGAAGGCTGAACCATGGAGCGTCTCTGCTCCCCACTGGCCTTAGCACTGCTGGCGATAACCCTGCTGCAGGGTGAGTGTGTGTGTGTGTGTGGGGGGGGATGTAGGGACCAGCCCCTAACTCCCGGGGGGAGAGGAGCGAGATACAGGTTGTGGGGGAGGGAATTGGGCTAGTGAATAACAGGGGGATCCAACCCCTTGGCCCTTCATAGATCCCCCAGCCCATCCAATCTGGATTTGTGAATTCAGTCCTGAGCTGCCCCTCTCCGATCAATGGGGAGTGTTGATTCTTACACCTACTGGTGGTAAATCAAATAGAAACACTGCTGAGAATTGTGGCTGGCGCTGAGGATGGCAGGGCTGTTCTGGGGCAATGGGCGGAGCTTGGGGAATTATGGGTGGAGCTACTGGCACTCATTCCCCTGCACACAGCTTCTCAGGTCCCAGCAATGCCTGCACATAACCCCCTCCCCCCAGCACACACACACACATGCTAATATCTTTCCCTTCTCTTTCTTCACTCGTTAGGTGCTCAGGGGAGTTGGAATCAGTCAGGTAAGACACCCACTGCAAAACTCCAACCTTACCTGCCCTGGGCATGTGGTATGAGAAGGATGCTGGGAGCCGGGACTTGGGTTCGCTCCCCTGCTCTGGGAGGGGAGAGGGGTCTAGTGTTTAGAACAATTGGGGGCAGGGTTCTATCCCTAGTAGTTAGAGGGGGCTGGGCTGGGAGTCAGGACTTCTGGGTTCTATGCTGGGTTCTGGACAAGGGATGTGCGCCTTGTCCCATGTTAACCTGGCTCCCCTGGCTTGTGCAGGATTCAGCCGTATCATGGGGGGGCAGGATGCCAAGAAGGGTAACTGGCCCTGGCAGGTCAGTGTGCAAGAAGATGGAGCCCACATCTGTGGAGGATCCCTCATCTCAGCCCAGTGGGTGGTGTCAGCTGCTCACTGCTTCAATCGGTGAGTAACCCTGGAAGGGGATCCCAGGCTGCCCTTACTTGGCTTGCAGTGACATCTGGCTGTGGCCTTAGCCCCCTCACTGATTTCCTGTTCCTGGTCAAGCCATCCCCACGTGGTATCACTCTGCAGCTGTTCCCCAACTGCCCCACCCCAGAGCTGCCTGCATCTCAGTGCCAGGTGAGCCAGCCCCTTGCAACGTTGCTGTGTGGCTGTTCCCCACCTGCTCTGCCCCTGAGGTGGCTGCATTTTTGTCTATGTTCTCAGCATATCTTCCTCCCTTGATCGGTATTTTCTGCCCTCCTCTCCCAGCTCTCTCCCTGACTCTGCCTATCGCATGAACCTGGGGGAGTACCAGCTCTCCAACCCCTCCCCCACCCAGATCTCGTCCCCCGTGAATCGCATCATCATCCACCCCAACTACAACGAGAGCACGGACATCGCCGACATCGCCCTGGTGCAGCTGACAGAACCTGTCACCTTCACGGACGAAATCCGCCCCATCTCCCTGCCGGGCCCCCCCACCCAGTTCCCAGCAGGGGACGTGTGCTGGGTCACTGGGTGGGGCCGCACTGGGTCAGCGTGTGAAGGTGGGGGGGGGGATAGGAGTGTGATGGGTCTAATGGGTGATTGGGGGGGGGGGCATTCAGCCCCTATCCCAAGGGGTGGCTAATGTCTCCAGAGTCTGAGAGCCCTTCCCCGGAGCTCTGCACACACAGGGCTGTGTAGCCACAAGAGGGAAACTGCACACACACACACACACACACACACACACACAGAGCCGCAATCCCCTCCAGCAGGGGGCAGCACTGCGCACACACACACACGCGCGCACACACAGCTCCAATCCCCTCCATCACTGCACACACTCACACACACACACATACACACACACACACACACACACAGCTCCGATCCCCACCATCACTGTACACACACATACATACACAGCTCCAATCCCCACCATCATTGTACACACACACACACACACACACACACACACACACACACACAAAGACTCTCCCGTGATGTTTATGTGCACTATGAGTTGCAGCCCCTAGATGGCAACATTGTTCACACGCCTGGCCAGTACGTTGCATTGGGAGAGATTTTTCCCAGCACTGCCCCGTCCTTTCCAGCTCCCTCGGCCTCCCAGTGGCTCCATCTCCAGCTCTCTCATTCCAGATACGCTTCCGCTGCCCCAGACACTCCAGGAGGTGCAGGTTCCTCTCGTCGATGTGTCGACCTGCAGAGAACACTATGGGGAATGCAGCCTTGGGATCGAAGAGGACATGCTGTGCGCTGGGTCCCTAGGAGTCAGTCGCGATAGCTGCAAGGTGGGCTATTTGGCTTGTGGGGGCAATGCTTGGGCCGGTTGAAATTATCTGGCCCACTGTTCTGTTTGCAAACATTGGCCCTTCCTCCCCCGCTCCCCCAAAAGGCCCAGGTGGGTGATGTTTTAATTTGATCTTCTCCTGCGTCTCATTGCCGATGAAAGTGGCTCTCCCAGCAGCAGTGCATACTGGGAGACCTCAAAAGGCTCTGTAGGATGAGAAAGGAACTCTCCGAGCTCTGACCCTGCTGAACTGGGATGGGTCTGACTTAACCTGAGCTTAACACCAGAGAAAACAGATCAAGTGACGGTGGTAGCTCTACCCCAGCACGGAAGGAGGACATGTCATAAGAAGAGAGTGGGGTTTAGTGTTTAGAGCTGGGTGGTGGTGGCTGTAAGCCAGGACTCCTGGGTTCTCTCCCTGGCTCTGGGAGGGGAGTGGGGTCTGGTGGGTGAGAGCAGGGGGGGTTGGGAGCCAGGACTCCTGGGTTCTCTCCCTGCTCTAATGGAGGAAAAACAGGAGCCTCTTTGTGGGAAGGGAGGCAAAGGAGTGAACCTCGCTGATTGCAGGGCCGGCACCAGCAAAGGAAGCAGGTGCCTGGGGCAGCCAATAGAAAGGGGCAGCACTCTGTCCATTATTGGGGTGGCACGTCCGGGTCTTCGGCAGCAATTCGGCAGCGGGCCCTTCAGTTCCTCTTTGGCGGCACTTCAGCGACAGCTCAATCGGGTGTTTCTTTGTTTGTTTTTTCTTTTCTTTTTTCTTCGCCACTTGGGGCAGCAAAAAAGCTGAAGCCGGCCCTGGCTGACTGTAATGTCCTTCTCTCTCCCCTAGGGAGACTCTGGGGGGCCTCTGGTCTGTCCAAGGAATGGCAACTTCCTCTTGGCTGGGATCGTCAGCTGGGGGGCTAACTGCACGGACTCCTCAACCCCCAGTCCCGGGGTGTACACCCAGGTCTCGTTCTATGCCAACTGGATCCAGGAGGTCACTGGTGGCACCAACCCTTCAGCCTTCTCTCCTGTCATACTGCTGCTTGCTGGGCTCCTCCTGACAGCCCTGTGATCTGCCCCCTTGGGGCTCCATCAATGCCACCCCCAGGCACAGATGCTCCCTCCAGCTCCCCCGGCACAGCCACCCCTTCCCCCACTAAGGTGGTGTCAGAACCCCCCTCTGGGCAGGGGCTGCTCTACCTGGGCATAAGCTGCAAGGAGATTGGAGCCGCCAGCCCCCCGCCAGCCGGGGTGTCTATAGACCCCCCTTGGCACCGGGTGTGGGCCCCGCGTTGCTGGGGTCTCTGGGACACGGTTGGAAGAGGGTGGTGGATGGAAGCACAGGGGCGCTATGGGAATGGGGAGCGCAGGGGTGGGGGATTATATCCAGCCCTTCCTGCAGCCCCGCAGCGCCCCCTGGGGGCGACTGGGAAGCCAACGGGGAAGGGCCCCGCAGCTGCTTTGATCCCGGGACCCGTGCTCTGAAAATCATCAATAAATTGGCTTTGCAAATTCTGTCTCCTCACGGCAACAGCCACGCAGCAGCTGGTGCCTCCTCCCGCTAGGTCCAGTCCTGCCACTGCCACAGCCACAGCCTCCCACGGGCTCCGCGGCTTGGTGTTAGCTGTGGGATGGCAGAGCTTAGGGGCTGTGTGCGGCACAGATCCCTCCCCAACCAAGACTGAGGCCCCCATTGTGCCAGGTGCTGCACAGACCCTGACCAAGATCCAGGTTATTGTTGTGCCTGGCCCTCTTCAGACCCCCCTCAAATGAGACGTGGCCCCCTGTCATGCCGGGCACTGCACAGACAAACTCAGTCGACTGAGGTCAGTCCCGTCCCCCCGTCCCCCGCCATCATGCTGGGCGCTGCATAGATCCCCCCAAACTGAAATCTGGGTCCCCATCATGCCAGGCATGGCATTGACTCCCCAGACCAAGTGTGACAAAGTGGGAATTTCCTGTAATATTTTTATGGTCCCTAGCTGTGCCTCAGTTTCCCCTGCATGCTGCATTGTTACCCCGTGTGTGGGAAAGGACTGTTTGCTCTCAGGGAAGGCTAGAGACACAGGCCTGACCTGCACTGGGAAATTCGATCGGTTTCACTATGTCCCTCAGGGGTGTGAAAAATCCTTCCCCAACCCCCGCCCCCAGAGCAATGCTGTTAAACTGAATTCTCCCATCGTCCTAGCTACCGCCCCTCGGGGGGGGATTAACTACACCGACAGGAGAACCCCTCCCACCGCCGTCGGTCGCAGCATCACTGAAGCGCTACAGCGCCACGGCTGCAGCATTTCAAGTGTAGACAAGTCCTTAGCTGTGACAGTCACCTCGCTGTCTGAGCCGGGCCGGGGCACTGGAAAAGGACGGGCCGACCCCACGTCAGTGGAGAATCCATGAAGATGACGGCAAATCCAACCACCAGCCGTTGACACCTGGCAACCTGCGACCCGGCGGAAGATGGATTTCCTCACCTCTCAGCAGGGAAGATGAGAAGCGCCCCCAGCTCCAGAACAAAGGACTGGCTGTGGGGGATAAGCGTTGGGTGCTGGAAGGAGTCGGGGCTCTCACCTGGGGACCCAGGAGGTCAGATGGAGAGACAGAGCTTCAAACATGGGGTTCACTGCAGCTTGCCTGGGCTCTGGGCTGCCCAGCAGGGCCGGCTCTGGCTTTTTTGCCGCCCCAGGCAAAAAAGCCTCCGGCCGCCCCCCCCCCCCCGTGGGGGGGGGAGGAGGGCGGCCGGAGCCCCAGGGGGAGGGCGGCAAGCCCCGACGGGGGCTCCGCTCTCCCCCCGGCGGCCGGGGGGAGAGCGCCAGGGGGGGAGGGCGGCCGGAGCCCTGGGAGGAGGGCGGCGAGCCCTGGCGGGGGCTCCGCTCTCCCCCCGGCGGCCGGAGCCCTGGGGGCAGGGTGGCGAGCCCCGGCGGGGGCTCCGCTCTCCCCCCGGTGGCCAGGGGGAGGGCGCCGGGGGGAGGGCGGCCGGAGCCGTGGGAGGAGGGCGGCGAGCCCCGGCTGGGGCTCGGCTCTCCCCCCGGCAGCCAGAGCGCAGGGGGCAGGGCGGCGAGAGGGCGGCGAGCCCCAGGCAAAAAAGCCTCCGGCCGCCCCCCCCCGTGGGGGGGGGGAGGAGGGCGGCCGGAGCCCCGGGGGGAGGGCGGCAAGCCCCGGCGGGGGCTCCGCTCTCCCCCCGGCGGCCGGGGGGAGGGCGCCAGGGGGGAGGGCGGCCTGAGCGCCGGGGGGAGGGCGGCGAGCCCGGCCGTGGCCCCACTCTCCCCGGCGGCCAGAGCGCCGCGCCGCCCCCCTCCAGGTGCCGCCCCAAGCACAAGCTTGGTGGGCTGGTGCCTGGAGCCGGCCCTGCTGCCCAGAATGGGCCATGCGTTAGCCTTCAGTTCTCTGTGCTCCACAAAGGACCCTCCCTCCCCCTGTGCTGTGTGGCAGGTGACTAACCCGACTGTTTTGACAGCGCTGTGTGAGTGTCACTGCAATTCTGGGTGAGGTGCGTTAGTCCCTGCAGCATGGATACGTCTCTCCCAGGGGTCGGGCTCAGTTGGACATGCTAAGCAGAGCTCACGGTGTGAAGCAGGAGGGCTGGAGCTCCAGAGGTTCAGTCAAGGGAGATGAAGCCACCTGACTTACCCTGGAGGAAGAGTGAGACCCCAAGAGGGTTGGGCACATTGAAGTGGTTCATCCTAGAGAGAGTTCCAAAGATGGGGCCGTAGAAAGGATCCTGTGGCTCTGTGACGGGTGGTGGCAGTGGTGGGATGCTGACTGCACCAGGAGTATTTTGCAACAAGTAACCCGCAGTAGTAAAACTAGGGTAGTCAAAGGAAACAGCAAGAGAATGGTGTATAATCACCTCCCTAACAAGGATTGGCTACCGGTGTTGTCTTTGGTTTAGGATCTAAGGCACCAACTGATCTGGGGTAAGTGACTGGTGTCTTGGGACTGCAACCAACCTGAATGTGGTGTGATTTTTCTGACCATTTATCACTACATCCAGTTTGTCTGGGTGGCAAGAGAGATTGGAGAGTGCAAGGGGACTGTCTGTGACTCCATGGTGAGACGGTCACATTTGTTACTGGTTTGGTGAAATTACTCAGAACATATCACCAGTTTGGAGTGTCTGCCCTGTTTTTTGGTTTGCCCTGTCAGTAGGCACCTGACAACGTGACAATGGGATGAACAAAGAACCCAGAATCCTGATTCCCGGCCCCCCTGTTTTAACCCACTAGCTCCCACTCTTGTCCCAGATCCAGGGGTTGAACCCAGGATCTCTTTCTCATGACACATGTCCAGGACAGGTGAGGCTGGAGTTTTGTGGTGGGTATCTTGCCTGTCTGATTCCAACTCCCCTGAGCACCTAGGGCAGTGGGTCTCAAACTTTTTTACTGGCGATCCCTTTCACAAAGCAAGATCTGAGTGCAACCCCCTTATAAATTAAACACACTTTTTAATATATTTAACACCATTATAAATGCTGGAGGCAAGTGGGGTTTGAGTTGAAGGTTGACAGCTCGTGACCCCCCTTGTAATGACCTCACGACTCCCTGAGGGGTCCCAACCCCCAGTTTGAGAACCCGCGACCTAGGGAGTGAAGAAAGAAAAGGCACAGATATTAATATATGTGTGTGTGTGTGTGTGTGTGTGTGTGTGTGTGTGTGTGTGTGTGTGTGTGTGTGTGTGTGTGTGTGAGGGGGCGGGATATCCGCAGGCATTGCTGGGCCCTGAGAACGTGTGTGGAGGGGAATGAGTGCCAGTAGCTCCATCCATAATTCCCAAGCTCCGCCCATTATCCCAGAACAGCCCTGCCATCCTCAGTGCCAGCATCTCTCTTGTGGCTACACAGCCCTGTGTGTTCAGAGCTCCGGGGAAGGGCTCTCAGTGCCAGCCAAAATCCTTACCTGCCCATGGCCTGCACAGTGAGAATGAGACTCAGGCCTGGTCTACACTACGAGTTTAGGTCGACTTTAGCAGCGTTAAATCGAATTAAGCCTGGACACGTTCACACGACGAAGCCCTTTCTTTCGACTTAAAGGGCCCTTTAAATCGGTTTCTTTAATCCACCTCCGACGAGGGGATTAGTGATAAAATCGGCCTTAGCGGGTCAGAATTGGGGTAGTGTGGATGGAATTCAACGTTATTGGCCTCTGGGAGCTATCTCACAGTGCTTCATTGTGACCGCTCTGGACAGCACTCTCAACTCAGATGCACTGACCAGGTAGACAGGAAAAGGCCCGCGAACGTTTGAATTTCATTTCCTGTTTGCTCAGCGTGGAAAGCACAGGTGACCACGCAGAGCTCATCAGCACAGGTAACCGTGATGGAGTCCCAGGATCGCAAAAGAGCTCCAGCATGGACCGAACGGGAGGTACGGGATCTGCTCACCATATGGGGAGATGAATCAGTGCTAGCTGAACTCCGAAGCAGTAAACGAAATGGCAAAATATTAGAAAAGGTCTCCAAGGCCATGAAGGACAGAGGCCATAACAGGGACGCACAGCAGTGCCGCGTGAAAATTAAGGAGCTACGGCAAGCCTACCACAAAGCCAGAGAAGCAAACGGAAGGTCCGGGGCAGAGCCGCAAACATGCCGCTTCTACGCGGAGCTGCATGCCATTCTAGGGGGTGCAGCCACCACTAGCCCAAGCGTGTGCTATGAGTCCCTCACTGGAGAAACACACAGGGAAGCGGGTTCGGGGTACGAGGAAGATGAGGATGAAGATAATGTAGATAGCTCACAGCAGCAAGGAAGCAGAGAAACCGGTTTCCCCAACAGCCAAGATATGTTTATCACCCTGGACCTGGAACCAGTAACCCCTGAACTCACCCAAGGCGTGCTCCCAGACCCTGAGGGCACACAGGGGACCTCTGGTGAGTGTACCTTTGTAAATATTACACATGGTTTAAAAGCAAGCGTGTTTAATGATTAATGATTAATTTGCCCTGGCAATCGTGGCCAGTACAGCTACTGGAAAAGTCTGTTAACGTGTATGGGGATGGAGCGGAAATCCTCCAGGGACATCTCCAGAAAACTCTCCTTCATGTACTCCCAAAGCCTTTGCAAAAGGTTTCTGGGGAGGGCTGCCTTATCCCGTCCGCCATGGTAGGACACTTTACCACGCCAGGCCAGTAGCACATAGTCTGGAATCATTGCATAACAAAGCATGGCAGCGTATGGTCCCGGTGTTTGCTGGCATGCAGACAACATCCATTCCTTATCGCTCTTTGTTATCCTCAGGAGAGTGATATCATTCACGGTCACCTGGTTGAAATGGGGCGATTTTATTAAGGGGACATTCAGAGGTGCCCCTTCCTGCTTTGCTGAACAGAAATATTCCCCGCTGTTAGCCACACGGTGGGGGGGAGGGGTGAAGTGATCATCCCAGAGAATTGGGGGGGGGGGGGACGGGAGTTAGTTGGGTTTGTGCTGCATGTTAACCCGGAAACCGCAGCCCCTCCTTTTACATTGCAAACCCATTTTAAATGGCCAACCCAACGGGTGCTTGGTATGGGAAATGAGAGCGCTACATGTTAAGAAGGTTAAAAAAGCCAAAAGACTGTGTCTTACCATGGCTGCCTGCAAGCCGAAATCTGTTGCCTGGCACTGTGTGAGTGATCTCTCACACCAAACCGGCAGGCCCTCAATATAAGAGGAAAAATGCAACCTTGTAACGAAAGCACATGTGCTGTGTAATGTGAACAGCAAAATTTAACGTGAAAGAGTGTACCCATTGTTCTCTAAAATGTGTCTTTTTTTAACCACCTCTCCCTTCTCCTCCACCAGCTGCAAATGTTTCTCCTTCACAGAGGCTAGTGAAGATTAGAAGGAGAAAACGGAGGACGCGGGACGATATGTTCACGGAGCTCCAGATGTCCTCCCACGCTGACAGAGCACAGCAGAATGCGTGGAGGCAGTCAATGTCAGACTACAGAAAAGCACAATATGAACGAGAGGAGAGGTGGCGGGCTGAATCGCGGGATGAACAGAGCAAGTGGCGGGCTGAAGATGATAGGTGGCGTCAGCTTGCAGACAGAAGGCAAGAGTCGATGCTCCGGCTGCTGGAGCATCAAACTGATATGCTCCAGCGTATGGTTGAGCTGCAGGAAAGGCAGCAGGAGCAGAGACCGCCGCTACAGCCCCTGTGTAACCAACAGCCCTCCTCCCCAAGTTCCATAGCCTCCTCACCCAGACGCCCAAGAACACGGTGTGGGGGCCTCCGGCCACCCAGTCACTCCACCCCAGATGATTGCCCGAGCATCAGAAGGCTGGCCTTCAATAAGAGTTAAAGTTTTAAACTGCAGTGTGTCCTTTTCCTTCCCTCCTCCCCCACCCATCCCGGGCTACCTTGGCAATTATCCCCCTAGTTGTGTGATGAATTAATAAAGAATGCATGAGTGTGAAGTAACAATGACTTTATTGCCTCTGCAAGCGGTGCTCGAAGGGGGGAGGGGAGGGTGGGGTGGTTGGTTTACAGGGAAGTAGACTGAACTGGGTGGGGGGGGCGGAGGGTTCATCAAGGAGAAACAAACAGAAGTTTCACACCGTAGCCTGGCCAGTCACAAAACTAGTTTTCAAAGCTTCTCTGATGCGCACCGCGCCCTGCTGTGCTCCTCTAACCGCCCTGATGTCTGGCTGCACGTAATCAGCGGCCAGGCGATTTGCCTCAACCTCCCACCCCGCCATAAATGTCTCCCACTTACTCTCACAGATATGGTGGAGCGCACAGCAAGCAGCAATAACAATGGGGATATTCTTTTCGCTGAGGTCTGAGCGAGTCAGTAAGCTGCGCCAGCGTGCTTTTAAACGTCCAAATGCACATTCCACCACCATTCGGCACTTGCTCAGCCTGTAGTTGAACAGGTCCTGACTCCTGTCCAGGCTGCCTGTGTACGGCTTCATGAGCCATGGCATTAAGGGGTAGGCTGGGTCCCCAAGGATCACGATAGGCATTTCAACATCCCCAACGGTTACTTTCTGGTCCGGGAAGAAAGTCCCTTCCTCCAGCTTTCGAAACAGAGCAGAGTGCCTGAAGACGCGAGCATCATGTACCTTTCCCGGCCATCCCACGTTGATGTTGGTGAAACGTCCCTTGTGATCCACCAGGGCTTGCAGCAGCATTGAAAAGTACCCCTTGCGGTTTATGTACTCGGTGGCTTGGTGCTCCGGTGCCAAGATAGGGATATGGGTTCCGTCTATGGCCCCACCACAGTTTGGGAATCCCATTGCAGCAAAGCCATCCACTATGGCCTGCACGTTTCCCAGAGTCACTACCCTTGATATCACCAGGTCTTTCATTGCCCTGGCAACTTGGATCACAGCAGCCCCCACAGTAGATTTGCCCACTCCAAATTGATTCCCGACTGACCGGTAGCTGTCTGGCGTTGCAAGCTTCCACGGGGCTATCGCCACTCGCTTCTCAACTGTGAGGGCTGCTCTCATCCTGGTATTCTGGCGCTTCAGGGCAGGGGAAAGCAAGTCACAAAGTTCCACGAAAGTGCCCTTACGCATGCGAAAGTTTTGCAGCCACTGGGAATCGTCCCACACCTGCAGCACGATGCGGTCCCACCAGTCTGTGCTTGTTTCCCGGGCCCAGAATCGGCGTTCCACGGCATGAACCTGCCCCAGTAACACCATGATTTCCACATTGCTGCGGCCTGTGCCTTGTGAGAGGTCTATGTCCATGTCAATTTCCTCGTCACTCTCGTCGCCGTGCTGCAATCGCCTCCTCGGCTGGTCCTGGTTTTGCTTTGGCATGTTCTGGCTCTGCATATACTCCAGGACAATGCGCGTGGTGTTCATAGTGCTCATAATTGCCGCGGTGATCTGAGCGGACTCCATGATCCCAGTGCTAGCTATGGCGTCTGGTCTGAAAAAAGGCACGAAACTAGTATCTGACGGACCAGGGGAAGGAGGGAGGGAGGGGCGAGTGACGACATGGTGTACAGGTACAGGGAATTAAAATCAACAAAGGTGGCTGTGCATCAGGGAGAAACACAAACAACTGTTACACAGAATGGCCCCCCAAAGATTGAACTCAAAAGCCTGGGTTTAGCAGGCCGTTGATTTCACGGAGAGAGGGGGAAGCAAATGAATACAGAACAAATCTATTTTTTACATCTTAAGCTGGCAGACGACGGTGCAGCATGACTGATAGCCCTCGGCATCTTCTGGGTGCTTGGCAGAAAATACTGGGTGCTTGGCAGCTAGTGTACTAAGATTGATAGCCATCATCGTCAAGACAGTTCAATAGGACTGAGCATGTCTGCCCAGGTGCCTCTGATCGAACCGCAATATGACGACGACAGATATCAATCTTAATACACCATCTACTGCCAAAAGGCAAGGGGCTGCTGCTGTGTAGCAATGCAGCCCCACCTCTGCCAGCACCCAGATCGCCCTCGGCCTCTTCTGGGCGCTTGGCAGAAAATAGCATACTACGATTGATAGCCATCATCATCAAGACAGTTCGCTAGGACTGAGCATGTCTGCCCAGGTGCCCATGATTGACAGCCACTGCAATATGACGATGATGGATACCAGTCGTAATATACCATCTTCTACCAAAAGGCAAGGGGCTGGTGCAATGCAGCCCTACGGCTGCCAGCACCCAGATAGCCAATGAAGGCTACCAGTCATGCTGCACCGTCTACCGCCAAAAGGCAGTTAGCTGCTGCTGCTGTGTAGCAATGCAGTCCCACGTCTGCCGGCACCCAGATGACATATGGTGACGGTGAGCTGAGCTGAGCGGGTTCCATGCTTGCCGTGGTATGTTGTCTGCACAGGTAACCCAGGTAAAAAGGCGCGAATCTATTGTCTGCCGTTGCTCTGACAGAGGGGGAGGAGCCTGACGACATGTACCCAGAACCCCCCGCGACACTGTTTTGCATCATTCAGGCATTGGGATCTCAACCCAGAATTCCAATGGGTGGCGGAGACTGCGGGAACTGTGGGATAGCTACCCATAGTGCAATGCTCCGGAAGTCGACGCTAGCCTCTGTACTGTGGACGCGGTCCGCCGACTAGAGCACTTAGAGCATTTTACGTGGGGACACACACAATCGGCTGTATACAACCGATTTCTATAAAACCGGCTTCTATAAATTCAACCTAATTTCGTAGTGTAGACATACCCTCAGTCAGAACACCTGGGTCCAATCGCAGCTGTGGGAGGGGAGTGGGGATTGTGGGTTAGAACAGAGGGGATAAGGTGGTATCATCAGTGTTAGGGATAAGAGTTAACATTATCATAGGGCTAAGGTTATAATGGGGTGAGGGTTAAGGGTATCATTGGGTGAAGGTTATCATGGAGGTTAGAGCAAGGGGTATCATCAGGGTGAGGGTCAGGGTTGAAATATGGGATTTCTTTCTTTATCCCTTTTTATTTACATTTTCTTAAAAAATACAAATCTAGCTAAATTTCAAAATAAAGCACTGCTTTGAAATGAAAAGAGAAAATCTTTTGTTGGGAATGTGTCAAAGAATGTGTCAAAGGTTCCACTTTTCCAAGTTTTTTCATCTGAAACTATTTGCTGAATTCAATCTGAATTTGTGAATAGTTTTAGAAGAATCCAAACTACATATTTCAGCAAATAACCTATTCCTCCAAACAATGTCACTCCAATTGTGAGTAACTGGGGCGGGAAGGGACCGGTGCTGCACAGACAGGCAACCTGCCTAGATCTATGCCAGGCAAACCATCCCTGGATGGCATCACTGTGAGGCTGTTCCCCAGCTGCCCCACCCCAGAGGTGGCTGCATCTCAGAATCGGGTGGACCATCCCTGTGCAGCATCGTGGGTAGTTTTCCCCCAGCTGCCCTGCCCGAGAGGTGGCTGCCTCTCATTGTCAGGTGTTCCCTCTGTGTTCCCTGGACCCAACTGCATTTTTGCCCATGTTTGCAATCCAGTTTCCCCCACTGATCGGTGCTTTCCCTCTGCTCCCCAGGGCTTTCCCCCAGTCTGCCTATCGTGTGAACCTTGGGGAGCACCAGCTGTCCAACCCCTCCCCAAGCCGGCTTTCATCCCCTGTGCGCCAGATCATCGTCCACCCCAATTACAACAGGGGGACCCATTCAGCCGACATTGCCCTAGTGCAGCTCACAGAGCCAGTGTGATACACTGATGAAATCCTCCCCATCTGCTTGCCAGGCCCCTCCAACTCCTTCCCTGGCAACCACACGTGCTGGGTCACCGGTTGGGGGAGAATAGCCTCTGAGGGTAAGACCATCCCCCGGGGGAGATGCTATCACTCCACTCCTCAAGCCCCGTGTTCCTGGAGCCCTGTGATTCCTGCTGCATCTTGAAATAATCCCTGCCCAGCTCTCTGCTGCCCCCTGCCAGCTGGCTACCCCTGATTGGCTGTATCCCTCAGAGTCATCCGTGAGACAGCTAATCTATTGATCTCAGGTGGGAACCTTGTGTTTTAGATACAGATGGTCCCTGATTTGAATCCTGCAGTGGAAACCCCCTCTAGGGGCAGCACGGCACAGACTGGGTCCTATGGGGATTGGTGCGGCTCTGGAAGCTGGGTGGAGGTGGGGAATGGATGCACGGAGGTGAAGGGAATGGGACACGGGGAGGGGATGGAGTGGAGGATGGCTAGAGGGGAGGAGAGTGGATGGGGGAGATAGATGGGGATAGGAAATTGTCAGGCACAGGGGTGGGTTGCAGGAGGTGATGGATCTAGTACCCTGGTTCTCTCCCCCCCCCCCCAGTCTCTCTCCCCCCCCCCCCCAAGGCGCTGCAGGAGGTTCAGGTCCAGCTGATCGACACTGCAGCCTGCAACACCCTCTACAACATCAACCCAGCCCCGAACATCGGCAGGGACCCCGTCAAACCTGATATGATCTGTGCCGGCTACGCTGAAGGGCAGAGGGACTCCTGCCAGGTGAGAGAGGGCTCTGGGCCGGCTGGATGCACGTGAGCCCCAGCGTGGCTCCCTGTCGCCATCTAGGGCCTGCAGTGAGTAGAACGGCTGCTGCAGCCACGGAGCTCCGGACCCAGCTTCCTTTGAGTTGGCAGGTGGAGTCACAGCGCCATGCCTAGGCCCCAGCTCCTGGAGTCCTGTGATTAGGGCAGAGCCCCAGCTTTTATTTTTTATTGAAGTAATAGTAGAACCTTTGTGGTTGGGTAGAAAAGAGGGACAATGTGACTAGAGGGTAACTGAGGCCTGCCTGAGTCTGCAGAGAGCCTGAGCCAGTCACTCTGAGATGGGAAAATATTCTATGCATCAATATGGAGGGTGTTAACTCCCAGCCCCACTCCTCTGGGGAGCCCTGCCAGTGGTCTCTGTGTAGGGCAGGAGAGGAAGAACACAGCCACCCCAGCACCTGTGACATAGTGGGGGATACCACCTCTACCACCAATGCCTCCTTCAGGGAAAGTGTGTGGGAAAAGCATACCATGTTCCTTTCACTTCTCATGTTGGTGTGGACAAAATATATGGGGGGGGGGGGGCATAGGGTGGCCCATATGCCTATAGCCCTAAGGGGCTGGATTGTGGATGCTTTGGGATGGGGACGAGGGGGAAGGCCCTCACTAATCCCAATTTCTCTGCTCCTCCAGGGTGACTCTGGGGGGCCGCTGGCCTGTGACTACAATGGGACCTGGTTCCTGATGGGGAGTGTGAGTTGGGGGGACGGCTGTGGCCAGCCCAATCGTCCCAGTATCTATGTCCGGACAGTGGCCTATGGTGAATGGATATGGGGGCACGTGGTCTCCGGGGGCCAAGCCACCACCATGGAGAACAGCACCTCTGGAATAAATGATGCCAGACCCTCCTTCAGCACCTACACGCTTCTCTTCACTACTCTCTTGATGTCACTGTGACCCCCCTTCCATCGGGATGCCCCCCCCATCTCTCCCTCCTCCATTCACCCAGCAGTGAAACCCTCCACTGTCTTGGGGCAGTGTGAGATGGAGATGGGAGAGGATCTGAGACCTATCAGCAATGCCTGAGTCTTCAGACAGCCTGACCCTATTGCAGTGAGAAGGGAGAGCTGCCCTGAGTGTGACTGAGAGCAACACTGCCTGAGTCTGCAGAGAGCCTGAGCTGATTGCTTGGAGAGGAGGGGCACTGCTCCAAGCACCTCTATGGGGCAGCGCTTGGACATGCAGAACAAGGATGTTTGGGATTGGATCGCTGGGAGATGGGCGGTGTAGGTGGGGCAGGGTTTATAGGTAGCCCCTCCTACAGCTCCACAGTGGCCCCTGTGTGTAACTGCATATATGGATGCTGCACCCCCATCACATGTGGTCAAAAATAAAATGGTTTTGCATCAAACTCTGCTCCCAGGTTCCCGGCTGGGTTCAATGGGCCCCTGAGGAACGCCTATTGTGTCTGCGAGAGCTGCCGCCTGGGCCAGTCCCTGCCCCGTCTGTTCCATTGGGGGAGTCATCAGTGTCACAACCCTTCCAGCCTCAGCTTCCACAGCTACGTTCTCAGACTCGGGGGGCTGCCAAGCTGAAATCCTGCCCTCCCCCCGATATGCCCTCAAATGGTCCTTTGGGTAGCTTTGGGGTTAGTCCTGGGACCCAACTCTATACTACGCACCACTTTGTTTACTCAGGTCAGCTGTGGAGGGTCCCTCCC
Organism: Emys orbicularis; assembly: GCF_028017835.1. Lineage (NCBI taxonomy): Eukaryota > Metazoa > Chordata > Testudines > Emydidae > Emys > Emys orbicularis. The sequence continues at coordinate 157,958,628 of NC_088686.1, read as the reverse complement.
CCAAGGTTTATCCCTCTTTGGGCTCTCACCCTTCCTTCCCCTAGCATTGTGGGACCTGAGCAGGCCCCACGTCTAACAGTTTCCCCATGTGACCTTACAGAGAACCAGAGAGCTGTGGGGCTGGAAGGGACCTCGAGAGGTCACTTAGTCCAGCCTCTTGTGCAGAAGCAGGACCAAGTAAATCTAGACCAGCCCTGACAGGGGTTCATCCAACTTGCTCTTAAAAGCCTCCAGTGACGGGGATCCCACAACCTCCCTGGGAAGCCTGTTCCAAACGACCCTGAGAGTTAGATCGATCCAAAGCTGAACGAATCTGAGAGTAGATTGATCCTGATAGTGGATCCCTAGAATCTCACCAACCTGTTGAAACACTTTGGATTCAAATCTCCGCCCATGATCTGTGCATAACTCACCCGGGAACCCAGACCTGGTGAAGGATTCATTCCCTGGGACCCCGGCTACTATCCCAACCTCTGGATTTCTTAGGGGGCGGTTTGTGAAGTTGTCCAAAGTGACCAGCCAACGTTTGCTGCTAGATCCTGTCTCAGGCAAAGTCTACACCACGTCAGCAGCAACACGCCCCATCAGTGCCCCAACAAGTTACCACCGTATCCTGGCTCTGTCTGTCCTAGGGGAGATCTTTTTCACAAGTGGCATCACATTTCCTGCCTCCGTTTTCTACATCCACCCAGCAGAAATTTGCCCTTCGCTTGGCTAAGGTTTTTGCAACCCTGAAGTGTCCAGTCATGTTAAGATCATGACATACACTGAAAAAGGATCCCCTGAAAAGGGTTATCTGGTACAACCAGTTGATCCCTGGACTCATCACCCGCTGGCTCTTCACTTCTATCGCTAGATGGCAGCAGAGAGCTCCTTCCCCCAGCACACTTCAGGATAAGGCCGGATGAAAGATTTCGGCTGACACTTGTTTTCAGCTGTGAGCTGTTTCGGCAGGGGGAAAGAAATCCCACAGATTGCAAAATGTTTTGATGATCAATTTTACCTCCATTTCATGAAAGAAAAAGCACCACGGAGCTCTGGGACACCCCTCCCAAAGCTGGGGACAGAACCCAGGAGTCCTGGCTCCCTACTCTAACCCCCTCCCCTCCCAAAGCTACGAATAGAACCCAGGAGTCCTGGCTTCCAGCCCACCAGACTTCCCTCTTCTCCCAGAGTGCCTGAGAGAACCCAATGGCTATTAACAGCCTCCCCTCGGGCTACACCCCTCCCACGCCCTGGGAGCCAATCTCCTGCGGGGTCAGAGCCCGGCTGCTGGACAGGAGGAACTAGAAACCAGCTGAGGTTTTACTTTCGTTTTTCCCGGAGAAAATTCCGCGTAGACGGAGCGAGCTGTGGGGCAGGTAACAGATGGCGGGGAGGGGGGAACTACCATCCCCCCGGCGGGGACAGGATCTCCCCCTCCAGTCTATTCCCCCCGCCCAGGGGCAGATTTGTCCCCTCCAGGCTATCTCCCCCCCCCACCCCCTTAGATGTCTGTGAATCTCTCTAGATGGGATGCTTTGGTCCCCTCTTCACTTGTAACATGCACCAGCAGCCAGGCCAGCTGGGAGCACCGCCCCTCCCACCCCCCTGGGCCAGCCCCACGTGAGCCCTGGGTCGGGACAACCCAGTTTAGCCTGTAGCTCGAAAATGGGGGGTGATTTGGGCTGGACCCCGGCTGTGTGAGAACAGCAGGACAATGGAACGGACCAACTCCCAGGATGCCTTGGGAGGGGGTGGACGCTCCTTCACTGGATGGTTTCAGAAAGAGGCTGCGTAACCATCTGTCCTGGGTGGTTGAGACACAACAAATCCTGCATCTCGGCAGGGGGTTGGACTATGTTATACCAATAAAAACTAGCAGGATCTTATTAAAGGGGACAAGATAAAGATGCCACATTTATTAGGATAACAATTTGATTTATGACCAATAACTAATATCTTAGTCCTTATACACACACATTATACCTAATACCTATACACACACACACACACATTGACACACACACACATCCATCAGATGTTCTGCAGCTGCTGCATAGTTACCAGTCCCGCTTGAGTCTGTGGCTTGAGTTTGCAGCTTGGGCTCGTAGCTTGTGGCGGCTAACTGGCCAGGAAAGCCGGGCACAAGGACGAGCTGGGTCTCTGTTGGGCGCACCGATGCCCTTCCATGTTGGCAGCAGAATGTTACCCTCCTCCAAAGTTTTCCATCTCACCCATCCTTTTTGAAGGCTTTAGTTTGAATCCAGAGTCTATAGGTCTTGCTGTGTCACGCTGCCTCTGGGTTTGGTGATTGATCACCCGTCAATTGCAGACATGACTTTCAGCCTCGGACCGGGCTTTGATCTTCCTTCTATTGTACCTTTTCTTTTTAGGGTGGATTCTTCTTACTTTGTTAGGGCTCTTGTCTGCATCTTCAGCCGTTGGTGTTTGAACTCTATTTAATCAGGACAGGCTGGGGCTGGAGGTTGATTCCATCATCCATACATACCTCATTCACACATCTAAACTAAGGGCACGTCTTCACTACCCGCCGGATTGGCGGGTAGCAATCGGTCTATCGGGGATTGACTTATCGCGTCTAGTGAAGACGCGATAAAATCGATCCCTGATGGCTCTGCCGTCGACTCCGGAAATCCACTGCGGCAAGAGGCGGTAGCGGAGTCGACGGCGGCGCGGCAGCGGTTGACTTGCCGCCGTCCTCACAGCCAGGTAAGTCGACCTAAAATACGCCACTTCAGCTACGCTATTCACGTAGCTGAAGTTGCGTATCTTAGGTCGACCCCCCGCTGTAGTGTAGACCTAGCCTAAACTAATAAGATTACAGCAGGGTTTGCAAAAATGAAGGTTGCAGCAAGCCCTTACAAAATGGAGTAAGCGTTTTAAAATGGGGTTTGAATTACAATATGGCAAACAGTGAACAGAAGTTACAATATAGACAAGTATAATGGATGGCAAACAGTGAACAGAAGTTACACTGGAGGCAAGTGTAATAAATGGTGAACAGAAGTTACAATACTGAAACAGTGCAAGTCTCAGTGATTTAAGCAGGAATTGGATTGATAGTGAAACTTACAAAGGCAGCTGACTGAACAGCTATGGCTCTTAACAAGCATCTTAATTGTTAATTAGCCAGTTATTGGGGTAACCGGTTTTATGAATAAATATTGTTTCCGCCGCCCTGCACACTTCAGGAGTTGCGGGTTCCTCTCATCAACTCGTCAACCTGCAGAGAACACTTTCGGGACTGCAAACGTTGGATCCAAGATGACATGCTGTGCGCTGGGTCTGAAGTCAATCGTGATAGCTGCAAGGTGGGCTACTTGGCTTAGGGGGGCAGCACTGGGGCTGCTTGAAATTATCTGGCACATTGTTCTGTTTGCAAATATTGGCCCTTCCTCCTCCGCTCTCAAAAAAGGCCCACGTGGGTGATGTTTTAATTTGATCTTCCTCCGCGTCTCATTGATGGAGAAAGCAGCTCTCCCAGCACCAGTGCATTCTGGGACATCTCACAAGTCACCACAGAATGGGGGGAAACTCTCTGAGTTCTGGCCCCACCGAACTGAGAGGGTTAAACTTAACCTGAGCTTAATGCCAGAGAAAACAAATCTAACAAGGGTGGTAGCTCTTCCCCGGCACTGCAGCAGGACATGGCATGAGAGAGAAATGGGTTTTATCCCTAGCTCTGGGAGGGGAATGGGGTCTTGTGGGTTAGAGCAGGGGGGGGGCTGGGAGCCAGGACTCCTGGGTTCTCTCCCCAGCTCTGGGAGGGGAGTGGGGTCTGGTGGGTTAGCGCAGGGGTGGCTGGGAGTCCGGACTCCTGGGTTCTATCCCTGCATCTGGTAGAGGAAAAACAGGAGCCTCTTTGTGAGAAGGCAGCCTCTCTGACCGTAATGTCCCTCTCTCTCAACCCAGGGTGACTCTGGGGGGCCTCTGGTCTGTCCAAGGAATGGCAACTTCCTCTTGGCTGGGATCATCAGCTGGGGGATTAAGTGTACAGTCTCCACACCCGTCCCACCAGGGATGTATGTCCGGGTCCCAGTCTATGTCAACTGGATCCAGAATGTCACGGGTGACGTTGGCCTCTTGATCATCTCTCCTGCTGAACTCAGTGCCGGTACTACCCCAGTGGGGTCCCTCAGCAATGGCTTAGTCTGCTCATGCCTAGTGCCGGCTCTGGCTGCTGGGCTCCTGCTGACTGGGGGTGGGCCCCACGTTGCTGGGGTCTGCGGGACGCGGCTGGGAGAGGCTGGTGGAGGGAAGCTCAGGGGTGCTACAGGGATGGGGAGGGCAGGGGGGAGGGGTTTCATCCAGCCCTTCCTGCAGCCCTGTAACGCCCCCTGGGGTGACTGGGAAGCCGATGGGGAAGGGCCCCGTAGCCACTCTGATCTCGGGACTTGTGCTCTGAAAATCATCAATAAATCGGCGTTGCAAATTCTGTCTTCTCCTGGCAGCAACTGCGACCTGCCCCGCAGCAGCTGGTGCCACCTGCAACTAGGGCCAGTCCTGCCACGGCAACAGCCTCCCATGGGCTCCGCGGCTCGGTATTAGCTGTGGGATGACAGAGTGCGGGCGCTGCCCACCACGCCGGGTGCTGCACAGACTCCCTCAACCAAGATTGGGGACCTCGTTGTGTCAGGTGCTGTACAGACACTGACCAAGATCAGGGCCCCTGGGCACAGACTTCCTCCCCGACCAAAACCTGGGTCCCCATCATGCCAGGCCCAGCACTGACTCCCCAGACCAAGTGTGAGAAAGTGGGAATTTTCTGAAATATTTTTATGGTCTCTAGCTGTGCCTCAGTTTCCCCTGAATGCCACATTGTTACCCCGTGTGTGGGAAAGGACTGTTTGCTCTCAGGGCAGGCTAGAGACACCCCCCTGGCCTGTGCTGGGAAATTTGGTCCGTATCACTATGTCACTCAGGGGTGTGAAAAATCCACATACACCCTTGGGCAAGTTAAACTGACCTAATCCCGGGTGTCGCCAGCTCTAGGTCAGCCCGCCCGCCCACCGCTCTCCCCTGCGGGGGCAGGAGGCAGAAGCTTGGTCCTGCGGCAGCCAAACTTCCCCCCTCCCTCGTTTCTTCCCTAGCGGTGCTTTCCTGCCCCGCCTCCTCTCCGTCCCTGCCAGCGATGGCCCTTGCGAGGGGGAGCGGAGCAGAGCAGAGCCGAGCCGAGCGCAGCGTGCTTGCTGCTCCGTAGAGCAGGCAGAGAGAGGTAGGGACGGGCCTGGGGGAAGGGAGTGGAACAGGGCATATCCCTCCCAGCCCCCTGCCATGAGCCGCACAGGGCAGGGGGCTGGGAGCACCCCCACGAGCCGAGCACCCCAGCCCTCTGCCCTGCATCCCCACACCCCAACACACCCCCAGCCCTCTGCCCTGACCTCCCCCCAACACCCAGCCTTCTGCCCTGCACCTCCACACACACCCAGCCCTCTTCCCTTACCCCTGAACCCCACACACATCCAGACTTCTGCCCTGCACCCCCCACACACCCAGCCCTCTGCCCTGACCCCTGAACCTCCCCTCACCCCCAGCCTTCTGCCCTGCAACCCCACACACCCCCAGCCCTCTGTCCTGATCTCCCCCCAACACCCAGCCTTCTGCCCTGTACCCCCACACACCCCCAGCCCTCTGCCCTTACCCCTGAACCCCACACACATCCAGCCTTCTGCCCTGCACCCCCGACACACCCAGCCCTCTGCCCTGAACCCCCCACGCCCCCAGCCTTCTGCCCTGCAACCCCACACCCACCAGCGTTCTGCCCTGACCCCTGAACCCCCCCACACCCCTCTGCCCTGACCCCTGAATCCCCCCACACGCCCGGCCTTCTGCCCTGAACCCCCCACATCCCCACTGCCCTCTGCTCTGACCTCTGAACCCTCCCCCCCCCACACACCCAGCCTTCTGCCCTGCACCCTCTGCCCTGACCCCTGAACACCTCCCCCAGGTCTGGGGTCCCGGATGCCGGCCCCTTGCCAGTGGGTGTCCCTGCCACAGGCCCCGCTCAGTCCGCTGCAGGCCGAGGTGAACAGAACCCCAGTCTGGAAGTGGGCTGAGCAGGCTGGCGGCGTAAGATCAGCATTTTAATTTAATTTTAAATGAAGCTTCTTAAACATTTTGAAAACCTTGTTTACTTTACATACACCAATAGTTTAGTTATATAATATAGACTTAGAGAGCGACACCTTCTAAAAAACGTTAACATGTATTACCGGCACGCGAAACCTTAAATTAAATTAAAGGTCCAATAAAAGATATTACCTCACCCACCTTGTCTCTCAGTTAAAAATGATACAGCCAACTCTCTCAGCCATCATATTGTCCAGAACGGCCATGCTCTCCTCTCAGAACAGGCACCCGCAGATCATGGGCTGGCATTTAACCCTTCATTGACCTTTGGACCAACAGTTTTGGTTTCCTGTAAGTCAGTAGCTGGGGGATAAAAGCCAGTATGTGAGGGACTGTGAAAGATAAACCAGTGCTCCAGGAAGTTGATTTTGGCACCCTTGGAGCTGCCTTGATAAGGAGCTGCCCCCTGGTAAACTGATACAGCATTTCAAATTTTCTGACCTGTAGAGAAGTCCCAGGAGAAAGGACAGCCTAAAACCACCCCAGCACCTCAGCTCTGCTCATTGTCCCATGGTGACGCCTGGAATGACTGATCTCCCACACAGACAGGTGAGCTCCGGGAGTCAGGTGAACACTGAGATTCACATGGGACAAAGTCTGGCTCTTGTGGTTCCAGAGCAAAGCTTGAAAATTGACCTGAAGCGTGCCCTGAAGGCTCAGAAAACCAGAGGTGTGCAAAGCTGCGTTTTCCCCCTTTTCCCTCTTCTGATCTCCCCCAAAATCTCTAGGGTTCTGGTCACTGGTGCCTAGAACTTTCCTGGAACTTTTGGAATGGCTCAAATGTGGTGTTCAAACACTGTTGTATTACAGACAGAAACGCCATTGGATTGAGTGTCAGGCCTCTCTAAACTCGGTCACAGATTGTGGTGGTGGGAGCCATAGATAGCCTTAGGAGCCGGGCAAAACCTTTTTACGGGTTGAATTAAAACCCGATTGATATTGTCGGGTTTGAACTCACCCTTCACTTTAGATAACCGTAGGTATAGGCTCCTGTCCTGGGGTCACATGATCGGTGCTACACCGTGGCTTTGATACAGCCCTTTAGAGTGCAACAGACCCTCAAGGGGTCAACCACACAGCCACAACCATCCATTGTCCAACCCCTGAAGACCCCTGCTAAGTTCACATGCTCCACCTGCCGGAGAGCCCCATGGATCAGTGTCAGTTGTTCAGTCCTTGGGGCTCCCATTATCTTGGCCAAACCTCCATTGATACGGGTCGGTTTCAGCCAGTCCTGTAACGACCCAGTCACACCACCCCAGGTGGTGACGTCACCCATACGCACCATGTTTCTTGTTTTTCCCCCCACGGATGCACTGTAGAGAGGGAAACTGAGTCACACACCAGCATCTTAAAAATATGACAGGAAATTCCTACTCTATCAATCCCTAACTCAGAAAAAAGGTCGGTGTGAACCCGCCCAGGAACATTTGGCTGAGGATTGTTTTAGGTAGTGGCAGGGGCGGGGGAAGAGAGATCACACAGGAGCTGAGGAGAGATGAAAGAAGAACAGAGGAGAGCAGAAAAAGCGGCAGAGGCAGGAGACTGGGAGCAGAGCGTGACGCTGGGAAAAGCTAGACAGAGTTTGAGACTCTGCTGACTAAGGAGGCTGGGGGGGCTGGAAGCAAAGACAACTCCTTCCATTCTTGGTTCTCCTGGGTTTGGAGAAGCAGGACTTCGTACGTTTATTGTAAATAACCAGACGGCAGCAAAGAGAACAGCAGACTCCAGCAATTTCGCTGTCTCTCTCCAGGGCCCCGACCTTTGACTAGCTGCTCAGGTCGAAAAGGGCAACAACAGCCTGTGTCTCTTGGAACAGGGTTTCCGCTGTAGAAGAACAAGTCCTTCTCCTACCACAACAAGAGTGCCCACGTGGGCGCCAGGAGACTGGCTTGATAAGAGGGTGCCCATTACTGGGTCATTTTAGCCATCGTTAGGGTTGTCACAGTGGATCTAATTAATCTAAATCAGACCCCACTCATTGGCCTTGCAATGGAGCCATTCAGTGACCGCTGTGACAAAGCTCTGTCCTTGTTTCTGTGGGTCCCACATTTCCTGGCAGATTTCACTAGCCTCAGAGGCTCACTGTGACCCTTCACGTAGCCCTACTCTCTCTAGAGACAAGGGTCACCACCTACTGAGCCATTTTCATCATAAGCCAGCGAGGATGGTGAGGAGAAGCCACCCTCCCTCACACAGTCTCTGTTGTTCCACAGTCTCAGTGATTAATCAGGGGGCAAAGGGGGGGGGGGGGAGCCCAGGCCCACCCTCTACTCCGGGCTCCAGCCCAGGAACCCTAATAGTAGCACCTATGGTAGCTGACCTTTTAGGAACAGGACACGTACAATTCCCTGGGCTACTTCCCCACGGCAGCCCCCACTTCCTCAAGCTCCACTTCACCCTTACCTCGGGGCCTCCTTCCTTGTGCCTGATATGGTGTACACAGCTCAGTCTCTCCAACAGCACGGCTTCCTCCCACAGCTCCTCACATGCGCTCACCTGACTAACTGGGAGCCTTTTAACTAGTTTCGGCCAGCCCCTGATTGGCTTCAGGTGTCCCAACCAACCTAGCTGTCGCCACTGCCTTCTGAAAAGATCTTAATTGGCCCCAGGTGTCTTGATTTACCTGGAGCAGCTGCCATTTGCTTACCATGGTAACAGGGATGTGTTTAGCCTGGGGCTAACATACCTGTTTCTCACTACTTTCCTATAGTCATCTGGCCTTGCCCCGTCACACTGCCCACGTGCCCCCGGCATGGCCAGCTCAGTCGGACCCCTGTCGGTTCTGCTCTCCCCAAAATCACTTGATTCCCAGCAGAGGTGGGGCTGGGGAACAAAGACAGGTGTGTGAGGGGCCATCAAGAGACAAAAATAACAGGGCATTTTAAAGGACTTTGACAGCACTTATCTCATGGCTGGGGGGGGGGGGGGGTGAGGAGCAGCAAAATTCACCGTTCCTGGAGTTTTAAAGCCCAGACAGGGATGCAATTTCTATAAATGCCAGCCTGTTACCTTCATTCCCCGGCAGTGCTTGGGCATCTCCAGACTGGGGAGCTGCACTGAGTCCGGTCTCCCTCTGCCAATAGCATCTGGGAAGGCTGCTCCTTGGACAACAGCATGAGGGGGCATCTGTGTTCCCCACTGGCCATGTTGCGCCTGGTGCTGCCCCTGCTGGAGGGTGAGGAAGGGGACTGCTCTGCGTGCTGCTTCCTTCCTTCCTTGGCCACATACAGTGCCGGGGTAGAGGAGTCAGAAAGCAGAGCCCACCGGGGAGAGGGCAGGGGTGGGAGTCCTTGAAACATGGAAAGACAATAGTGACTGCCTGTGACTTAGTCCCTGGGGTGCAACCTGGACTGTGGGACCATGGAGCCCTCCCAAACACACCAACCGGGGCTGGCCTTCACACTCTGATGCCGATGTCAAGCTCCAAACCTCTGGCAGTCTCTGCACTTACATAGACATCCACAGACAGGGACACACCCAACTGAGTGATACCACGTGGGGTGTGTGATGGGGCAGGATGGGGGATGGGGAGCTGTGCTCCGGACAAGAAGGGGGAGGCGCCAGTACCTCTCTCACCGGAGCCGTCCTTGAGCGCTCCTCCAGGTTTCCAGCAGAGGCTGTTTACTGCGGGTAACTTTCAGTGTCCAGGCAGCGGGGACTGGAGCCCGGGCTAGAGCGGAACTGGGGACAGAGCGGGTCTGGGTGGCACTCCCTATGCACACCCCAGAGGGCTGGCCCAGGCCCCGTGTGCCCCCCCAGGGGCGCACACCCCACAGTTTGGGGACCACTAGTTTAGAGTCTATAGAATGTGTTTAAGTTGCTGCATGTATTAATTTCATTTGAAATGTCTGTTTCCCATGGTATAAGACGATATGTAAGTTTTGCTTTATAACTGTAATAATGCTCGCTCTGAACCAGTGAACCCAGGCAGGAGGAATGGTCCACTGCACATCAAGAAGGACTGTCAAAACTAAATGGGCCATTGTGGAACATCATGATACAAAGGCTTAGTTAGTGGCCCCATGAAGGTTCTACATGTGAGAAAGCCCGTCCCATCAGCTTGGACGCTAGAAGGAGATAAAAAGAAAATTCCTCTCTCTCTTTTGCTGGTTGGATTGTGACAGGTCTGGAGATAGGAAACAGAAGCAGAGATCCACAGGTTCACCCTGTGTTAGTCGTAAAAGACATTCAGTGCTGACAGATTAATACAACTCTGCCACCTGTTGGAACCATGGACTGTAACTCATCTGTGTATATAGGTTTGCATGCTTTAACCTGTAAATAACTCATTTCTTTTGCCTAGTTAATACATCCTGTGACGCTGTACCCCATAACTAGCAGGAGACTAGTCTGTAAAAGGAAGCTTACTGCAACTGGCGAAAGCTTATCTGTATTCAGTTTCTTAGGCTAGGTCTACACTACAGCGGGGGTCCGACCTAAGATACGCAACTTCAGCTACGTGAATACCGTAGCTGAAGTTGCGTATTTTAGGTCGGCTTACCTGGCTGTGAGGACGGGGGAAAGTCGACCGCTGCCGCCGACTCCGCTGCCCCCTCTTGCCGTGGTGGATTTCCGGAGTCGACGGCAGAGCGATCAGGGATCGATTTTATCGCGTCTTCACTAGACGCGGTAAGTCGATCCCCGATAGACCGATTGCTACCCGCCGGATCGGCGGGTAGTGAAGACAAAGCCTTAATGTATTAGACATAGACCTGCGTGTTTTATTTTATTTTACTTGGTAATTTACTTTGTTCTGTCTGTTACTACTTGAAACCACTTAAATCCTACTTTCTGTATTTAATAAAATCACTTTTTACTTATTTTTACTTATTAATTAACCCAGAGTATGTATTAATACCCGGGGGGGGGGGAACAGCTGTGCATATCTCTCTATTAGTGTTATAGAGGGTGAACAATTTATGAGTTTACCCTGTGCCAGCTTTTATCGGTGCAGGGAAAGCAGGAGGAGAGATAGTCTTGGCACATCAGGTGGCAGCTCCCAAGGGGGGTTCTGTGATCTAACCCCTCACAGTAAGCTTCCTTTTACAGACTAGTCTCCTGCTAGTCTGGGTCCAGCAATCACACCTGATGTGCCAAGACTACCTCTGCTCCTGCTTTCCCTGCCAGCTCGGGACCCCTGCACACTGTCTTGCTGAGCCATACATGCCCATCTGCTCCAGTACAGACCCAGGGTATGAATTACTTGCCCCAAAGCTGCAGACTTAACTAAAAGCAGCTAACAGAAGTGTTCTTGCCTTTAACACTCAGATGCCCAACTCCCCATGGGGTCTAAACCCAAATAAATCTGTTTTACCCTGTATAAAGCTTATACAGGGTAAACTCATAAATTGCTAGTCTGGGTCCAGCAATCACTCACACCCCCTTTACTGTCCTTTGTTCCAGTTTCTTTCAGATATCCTGGGGGGTGGAGAGGCTCTCTCTTTAGCCAGCTGAAGACAAAATGGAGGGGTCTCCCACGGGCTTAAATAGACTTTCTCCTGTGGGTGGAGACCCCGCTCTTCACTCCTATGCAAAGTCCAGCTCCAAGATGGAGTTTTGGAGTCACCTGGGCAAGTCACATGTCCCTGCATGACTCACAGTCTTTACAGGCAGAAGCCATTGCCCACATGGTACCTTGAATGTCTCCAGGAAGACTTCTTATGTGGATTGGAGCATTCCAAGATGCCTTGTTCCTTAAGTGCTTCTTGATTGGGCACTTAACTTTGTGAATTCCTTTCTAAAGAAGCTGACCAAATGCCTCACAAAGCTTACTTAGAAATCTAGCAAGTATACACCCTATATTCTTAACTTCAAGTACAAAAATGATATATGTGTACAAATAGGATGAATAGATACACTAAACCATAACCTTTGCAGAGATATGTTACATGGCACATGTAGCATAAAACATACTCCAGTTATGTCACATTCCCATAAAGCATTATGGGATACATCGTCACACATCCTTAGTTAGTTTATGACAGGGTTGGCTGCAAGCATTGTCGTTGTTGTGAGGTCTGAGGTACAAATTGATCTGAGACAAGTGACTGGTCTCTTGGGACTGGGAGCAACTTGAATCTTTTGTAGTCTTTAGTGTATAGCAACCACAAGCAGTAAGTCCAGCTTGCCAGGATGGTAAGATAGACTGGAGTGCCCAAAGGGACTGTCTGTGACTCCATATTTGTTACTGGGTTGGTGAAATCTAATTACAGAACCTACAGCCCATTTGGGATCCCTGCCCTGCCCTTTTGACAGTCTGTCCTGAGGTTGACACTCATGGATGTGAACTACTCCAGGCAGCGTGGCAGGTTTCTCTCATCAATCTTCCTTCTTCCCAGCCATGGCTGGCTTTCCCTCAGGCAGGACCTCCCACAGAAGCACAAGGGGCTGGTTTCCCTTGTCTGCCTAAGGGAAAGATCTTTGCCTCAGCAGGTTTCTCACCTATATTCAGTTCCAGAAACTTCAGCCCCCACCCACACCCCTTGGTTGAAGGACACAACTTCCTCAGCTTGCAAGAGTTCTGTTCCTTTGTGTCTGTCTAGTGATGGAGGCCAAAGACGGTTTCTCTCCTGGCTTATATCTCCCAAAGCTCAATGAGCTTGTTTCAAGAGGCAGGACGGCCTCAGGCTGTTCTTCCTGCCTGGGACTTCCCATCCCCCTGTGTGTAAATGGGGCTTCCATTGTTTTCATCCCACCAGGCTTAATTTGTATAGGAGACAGGTAAGAACATAAGAACATAAGAAAGGCCGTACCGGGTCAGACCAAAGGTCCATCTAGCCCAGTATCTGTCTACCGACAGTGGCCAATGCCAGGTGCCCCAGAGGGAGTGAACCTAACAGGCAATGATCAAGTGATCTCTCTCCTGCCATCCATCTCCATCCTCTGACGAACAGAGGCTAGGGACACCATTCTTAAACCCATCCTGGCTAATAGCCATTTATGGACTTAGCCACCATGAATTTATCCAGTCCCCTTTTAAACATTGTTATAGTCCTAACCTTCACAACCTCCTCAGGTAAGGAGCTCCACAAGTTGACTGTGCGCTGCGTGAAGAAGAACTTCCTTTTATTTGTTTTAAACCTGCTGCCTATTAATTTCATTTGGTGACCCCTAGTTCTTGTATTATTGGAATAAGTAAATAACTTTTCCTTATCCACTTTCTCGACATCACTCATGATTTTATATACCTCTATCATGTCCCCCCTTAGTCTTCTCTTTTCCAAGCTGAAGAGTCCTAGCCTCTTTAATCTTTCCTCGTATGGGACCCTCTCTAAACCCCTAATCATTTTAATTGCCTTTTTCTGAACCTTTTCTGGTGCTAGAATATCTTTTTTGAGGTGAGGAGACCACATCTGTACGCAGTATTTGAGATGTGGGTGTACCATGGATTTATATAAGGGCAACAATATATTCTCAGTCTTATTCTCTATCCCCTTTTTAATGATTCCTAACATCCTGTTTGCTTTTTTGACCGCCTCTGCACACTGCGTGGACATCTTCAGAGAACTATCCATGATGACGCCAAGAACTTTTTCCTGACTCGTTGTAGCTAAATTAGCCCCCATCATGTTGTATGTATAGTTGGGGTTATTTTTTCCAATGTGCATTACTTTACATTTATCCACATTAAATTTCATTTGCCATTTTGTTGCCCAATCACTTAGTTTTGTGAGATCTTTTTGAAGTTCTTCACAATCTGCTTTGGTCTTAACTATCTTGAGGTACATAGCGCCCCCCTCCCCGACAGTCTGGAAGAGAATGTGTGTCTCGCTGTTTGGCTGCAGACTTTAAAGCATATAATAAAGTATCCACATTTCCTCATATAGTGTTTAGATAGACATTTCACAATGATATTAAGCACCAGGGGGTCATTAGCTTTCAGAAAAACCTCATTCCATACCCTCTTATAATACAGTAATATTGTATCCAATCAGTTGATTCAGTTGATTATCACATGAAGTTCAGACCAGTAAATCTTTGAAATGTATCCTTCTGAAAAATAAAACCTAGAAGAGCTTCTCTCTCCTGCTGGGTGTAAACAACTTGTCAGTGTGAGCTTTGCCTCCGCCCCTTGTTAGTTTGATGGGTCTGTGTGCTGCTTGAATGTAAACTGAGGTAAACACACAGTCCTTCACTTAGAATCAATCTGTTTAACAACTCCCCCTGGCATACCTGGTTTGAACTCATTTTAGTGACCATTCCAGTGTATGTCCATAATTCTTAGCACCCATCGCGTACATATATCACACAGGGATATGAATGATCAGATAGTTATCCGTTTTCAAATGATACCTCACAATGCGTATTTTGCACAAATATTGTTACAATAGTGTGTAGGGTGTGAATACTGGGGTCTAGTGTCACAGAACACATGGTCTGTCTGCACCAAAGATGAAGAAGAACTGGTGTGTGATGGGGACCCAGTCTAGGAGGTGGGGGGACAGGGTTCAGATGACCAGTCGCAGAAGCACAACAAGGAGAGAGACCCTGGGGATGGTGGCAGACAGACTGGCACCATTCAGAGTGTCAGTGGTAGTTAAGTTCACCACCTTGAAAGTCACACCAGGTACGTTCTTCTGGATCCAATCATTGTGGGCATTTGGGCGGTTGTAGACCCCAGGGTAACCAGAAGCAACAGCATTCGTTGTTGTCGTCAGGAACCAGCTCACAATCCCAGCAAGGTACCAGGTCCCATCCTTTTCACACACCAGGGGTCCCCCGAAGTCACCCTAGAGACAGGGAAAGAAATAGGTCCAGGCTCCATCGTCCACAAGGGCGATGGTGGATTCTCCATCTCTCGATGGCTTCACATCCCCACTGGCTGCCTTTCTGGGAGATGCTTTATCCAGACACAAGTCTTTGGGCTCAGTGAAGAGGTAACCGGGTGCAGTTGTGGTCCAGGGTCTACAGGAGGTCAGACTGGATGGGCTGATGGATCCTGATGACTTTATACTCTACGGCTGCATCCTCAAGCTTAGAGGGGACACTGGGGAATGAACTCAGGACTCAGCCCCTCCATCCAGGACCACTGTTTGATGAGTCCCATCCAGAGGTCATAACTTCCTGAGTTGCCGGGGGGAGCTTGATCCCCCTTCCATTCCAGGCTCCACCCCCACTCTGCCCTTTCTCCCAAACCCCCATGCCTCCCCACCTCTTCCTCTTCCCGCCACATTCTGCCCCCTCCCTTGCCTCTTTCTGCCCCCACTCCTCCCCTCCCCCCAACATCTTCTTCACGACACTGAACAGCTGATCGTGGTGGGCAGGAGGCGCTGGGAGGGTGAGGGAGGAGCTGATTGGTGGGGCTCCCAGTGGGTGGGAGGATTGGGGGGGAAAGAGAGGGGGAGGAGCTGAGCCATGGGGCCCCCATGAAGTTGGCACCTATGGTCCCATTGACACACAACACCAAGTCAACAGGGACAATGGGCCAGGAACAATGAGGTCTGCAATATCTGTGGGGGTCTGTGCAGCACCCGGCACAGAGAGGGGGTCTCCAGATCTCATTCTGAGAATCTCACCCAAGCAAAGCCTTTATGGCCTTCCGTGTACCCAGCACACATCATATCATCTTTGATGGGGCTGTAACTCTCAGGCTTTTTTAATGCTTCACGGAAGCGACTGTTGCAGCTCATGGAGTCTACAGCGAGCACCTCCACCTCATGCAGCGTCGATGGTCGGGAAATACCCGCTGGAATGAAAGGCCCGAGGGCAGAGTCACTCAGGTGGCATGAGTGGAGGTCACAATAACAAAATAACAGCATCCGTACGCCTGAGGTACTGCAAGAACTAGATTGCATCTGAACATCACACCTAAAAAGGGTGCATAACTGTGTGTGTATAACTACAGAGCTGCAGTTATATCACTTTCTAACTGTATAATGGTACCTGCACAACTGCACAGGATTATAACCAGGCTTGGCAGGATTCAAATCTAATTTTTAAAAATAATTTTGATAGATAATATTGGTGCTGAGTTTTAAGATTTTTGTTTCAATTTTAATGAGTTAAACTTTTTTATTTTTACTGACTTAAATTTTCACATTTTCAGTAAATTTTCACAGTGGGTGGGGGTCAGACAATATTTATTTAATGACAGTAGAGGTTGAGATTCAGAGCTTTATAAACATTACAACAAAATTGTCAACATTCCCAGTCAAACAAATCATAGAATCATAGAATATCAGGGTTGGAAGGGACCTCAGGAGGTCATCTAGTCCAACCCCCTGCTCAAAGCAGGACCAACCCCAACTAAATCATCCCAGACAGGGCTTTGTCAAGCCTGACCTTAAAAACCTCTAAAGAAGGAGATTCCACCACCTCCCTAGGTAACCCATTCCAGTGCTTCACCACCCTCCTAGTGAAAAAGTTTTTCCTAATATCCAACCTAAACCTCCCCAACTGAAACTTGAGACCATTACTCCTTGTTCTGTCATCTGGTACCACTGAGAACAGTCTAGATCCATCCTCTTTGGAACCCCCTTTCAGGTAGTTGAAAGCAGCTATCAAATCCCCCCTCATTCTTCTCTTCTGCAGACTAAACAATCCCAGTTCCCTCAGCCTCTCCTCATAACTCATGTTCTCCAGCCCCCTAATCATTTTTGTTGCTCTCCGCTGGACTCTTTCCAATTTTTCCACATCCTTCTTGTAGTGTGGGGCCCAAAACTGGACACAGTACTCCAGATGAGGCCTCACCAATGCTGAATAGAGGGGAACGATCACGTCCCTTGATCTGCTGGCAATGTTCCTACTTATATAGCCCAAAATGCCGTTAGCCTTCTTGGCAATAAGGGCACACTGTTGACTCATATCCAGCTTCTCGTCCACTGTAACCCCTAGGTCCTTTTCTGCAAAACTGCTTCCTAGCCATTCGGTCCCTAGTCTGTAACAGTGCATGGGATTCTTCCGTCCTAAGTGCAGGACTCTGCACTTGTCCTTGTTGAACCTCATCAGGTTTCTTTTGGCCCAATCCTCTAATTTGTCTAGGTCCCTCTGTATCCTGTCCCTACCCTTCAGCGTATCTACCACTCCTCCCAGTTTTACAAAGTAAATATCTTTATGTCAAACTCTAATAAGTTTTCAAGCAGCATTTTTCTTATTTTGCCTGTCAGTACAGTGAAATCAACATTTACTGACAATTACCAATACAAATCGAATCCTTCTAAGCCTATATAAAACAGTGCCTGTATATCTGTGCAGCTGATAACTGTGCATATAACTGTACAACTGAACCTGCATAACTATATAGCCATGTGACTGTAGCTCTGTAACTGTATAATTGTACAACTGTATCTGTATAACCATATAACTGTATGACTGTACCTGCATAACTATATAGCCATGTGACTGTAGCTCTGTAACTGTATAATTGTACAACTGTATCTGTATAACCATATAACTGTATGACTGTACCTGCATAACTATATAGCCATGTGACTGTAGCTCTGTAACTGTATAATTGTACAACTGTATCTGTATAACCATATAACTGTATGACTGTACCTGCATAACTATATAGCCATGTGACTGTAGCTCTGTAACTGTATAATTGTACAACTGTATCTGTATAACCATATAACTGTATGACTGTACCTGCATAACTATATAGCCATGTGACTGTAGCTCTGTAACTGTATAATTGTACAACTGTATCTGTATAACCATATAACGTACGACTGTACCTGCATAACTATATAGCCATGTGACTGTAGCTCGATAACTGTATAATTGTTCAACTGTATCTGTATGTATGTAACTGTGTCTGTATAACCATGTAACTGTGGCTGTACCACTGTTTAACTGTACATGTATAACTATGTAACTGCTTAACCATATAACTGTGGGTGTATAATCATACAATGTACAGTTACACAGTTATACAGGTACAACTGTACAGTTATACAATTATATGGTAATATTGTCACAGTTCTCGCTAATTATATAGGTACAGTTATACAGAATATGATTATACAGACGCAGTTCTATGGTTAAACAGTTATATCGTTAAAGAGATTTAGTTTTAGAATTGTACAATAAGACAGTTATATGGTTATACAGCCACACATAGGGTTATAATGCTGTATAGTTATACATGTATGGTTGTACATTGGACAGTTATACAATTATAGTTATACAATTATGCAGCCACCGTTCCATGGTTATACAATGATATAATTACTCAGGCAGAGTTGTACCATTGTACAGCTATACAGCCCCAGTTATACTTTATACATGTCCAATTGTATAACTGTAGCTATATGACCATATAACCATATAACTCTAAGACAGTACAGCCATACTGGTATAACCACATAACTCTGTAACCATATAGACGTGGCTGTATAATCATAATAGCATAAGAATTGCCGTACTGGGTCAGACCAATGGTCCATCTATCCAACAGTGGTGGGTGCTGGATGCTTCAGAGGGAATGAACAGAACAGGGCGATTTCGAGTGTTGTCCATCCACTGTTCTGGTAGTCAGAGGCTTAGAGACACCCCAAGCATGGAGTTGCATCCATGACCATCTTGGCTAATAACCATTGATGGACCTACCCTCCAACAACTTGTATACTTTTTTCCAGAACCCAGTTATACTTTTGATCTTCACAACATCCCCTGGAAGCGAGTTCCACAGTTTGACTGTGTGTTGTGTGAAGAAATACTCCCTTTTGTTTGTTTTAAACTGGTTGCCTATTAATTTAATTGCTTCTTGTGTTATGTGAAGGGGAATCTAACACTTCCTTATTCAATTTCTCCACGCCATTCATGATTTTATAGATCTCTATCGCATCCCACCATATAACTGTAATTGTACAACCGTACAGATATGGCTCTATAACCATAAAACTGTGTACCAATGGCTGCATAACCATCTAACTAACATCTAACATGGTGCCCGAATAATACTTAGTCCTGCCGTGAGTGCAGGGGACTGGACTAGATGACCTCTCGAGGTCCCTTCTAGTCCTATGAGTCTATGATTCTATAACCGTGTAACTCTCAGTTCATCTGTGCACATATGAGGCTGCCATCACCCTGCCCGTAACCTTCACCTGGTGCTGGGTTCTACCCCTGCCCTTCCCCTCTCTAACAGCTACGAGTGTTACTCACTTTGTGGGAAAAGGTTCCCCCAGCCAGTCACCCAACAGGGCTTCCCAGCAGGCGCACGGACGGAGGCGTCGAGCAGACACACGGGGCTGATGGTGGCCGTGAACACAGTTGGCTTCTCCAGCTCCAGCAGGGCGATGTCAGCCTGGTATGTGTTACTGTCGTAACTGGGATGGAGGACGACCCGCTTCACCAATGAGTACGTCTGGTTGCGGGTCTGATCGAAAATCCGCTTTTCACCCAGCTGCACCCGATACGCTGAGCTGTCAACGGATCTAAATGCAAGAAAATCCAATTGGGGAACAATTGCATAGCAATACCGCAGGGGGATGGCTTGTGCGGCGCTTAAATGCAGCCACCTCCGGAGTAGGGCAACTGGGAAACAGCTGCACATAATGCCACACAGGAATGGCTTGCCTGGTACTGAGATGCAGGCAGCTCTGGGGTGGAGCGGCTGGGGAACAGCCACACAGCAACGCTGTGCAACAGGAAGCCAGTGAAAAGGGAAAGGGAATTTTTCCAGAACAGCCGCAGTCACTGTCTCTGCCCTGCCTGGGGTACTCACGGAGTGAAGCACTGAGCTGCTGACACCACCCAGCTCTCAGAGATGAGCGAACCGCCGCAGATGTAGGAGCCATTTTGCTGCACGCTGACCTGCCAGGGCCAGGCCCCGTCCTTGGCAGCCTGACCATTCAAGATGCGCCCTGAGACCAACTGCTTGCCACAGCCTGGGAAGAAAAGAGGGAAGCTGCATTATCCCTGGGCAAGGGAGCTGAAGTGGGGAGAGTGTAAATGATTATAAGTGTTCCCTGATGATAAGAGAGCAACTGTTCCCCTCCCAGAGCCTGGGAGAGAACCAGGAGTCTTGGTTCCCAGGCACACTCTGGTTCCACATGTCTAGGGCAGGGAACACTGGTGTTTTACTCTGGGCACCTTACCTGTCTCATTCCAACTCCCACGCGCATTGTGATACTTTTCAGGGTGACCCGCACTGTCTGGGTTGCACCATTATCTCCCAGCAGGGGGTGGGGTTGGGAGGGGAGCTTTTCCAGTGCCCACCCGGGGCAACTCTCCTAGCCACCAGCTGCTGGCATCCCAGGTGCTCTGTGAGCCCTGCTCTATCCCTCTGCAGGTGGCAATTCACACACCCGACTCCGTTACACTCCAGTGCCCAGTCCCATGTCTTCTGCACACCCGCAATGAGCACCAATCTGCTGCCTCCATGGAAACAGCGCTCCCCAGCACCCTGCTTTCCCCTCAGTTCAAACCTCTCCTTAGCACCCAGCACTTGGACGTGTCTATAGCAAAACCAAGCCGAAGTTGATTTAACAGAGAATCAAAATGAAGTGAAGGAACAGGATGTGGAAACATGAAGCTATAAGTAAAAGAAAAACATAAAACACAGTCTACAGCCTGTACCTGTTAGCAAAGTACTGTCGTGTCTACTAAGGTGTTTCTCACCCCATGGTTAGTTCTTCCAGCCCTTGTCCAGCCCATAAAGCTGGGACCCACTGTTCCTGGGACCCCCCTCCTGTAATGGGTAACCACATGGACCATCTTCTTCTCTTATCCAGACACAAGCTACTGCCTCTTAGCCTGGGGTGTGGGGGGCTCTTCCGAGCACTCTCTGGGGGTTCATTTGTCTTTGTGAATCTCCAGCCTGCATCTCGTCCAGACAGTAAACAGAGGCTGTCTCCACGGGCGTCCAGTTTTCAGACTCCCCATCAGATTTGGAACCCAACGTCCTACATCACCTAGCTATAAATTCATTCCCCACATAAACAGCTCGCAATACCCACAGCAATCAGCTCAATCTCGGAGACCCCACATGCCCCTTTCATTGTACATGGTCGGGAACAGATATAACACCCCTGCCGGCATGCGGCTGGGTGAGTTTGGGCGTGTCTGTATCACAAGCACTTAGGGCCTGAAGAAAGAGCATTCTTATTATGGGGTTGAGACTGCCATGGAGATTAGGTTAAGGGTTATCATGGGTATAGGGTTATCATCAGGGCTAGGGCTAGGGCTAGGGCAAGGGTGCTATAAAGGGGGACGAGAAATTGAAAAAGAGAAACCTGCATCCCACTGAAATCACAAGGCTAATTCGGAGAGGCAGAAAAATCTGGATTCCCTTGCAATTCCTGGGCATAGCCCCAGGGCAATTAAAGATCAAAATATTGTTTACATAGGTCAATTAAGTTAATAAAAGCCATCTTGGTAGAACTTTAACTCATCCTGTCTTCATTCTGCCACTGTGTGAGAAAGAAAGAAAGAAAGAAAGAAAGAAAGAAAGAAAGAAAGAAAGAAAGAAAGAAAGAAAGAAAGAAACCCCACCTTTCAACTCAGACCCTCACCCCCATGATAACCCTCATGCTATAACGCCGTGACCTCATTATATCCTTAACCCTATGATAACTTTAACCCCCTGTCCCAAATCCCAATGACACCACCTTATCCCTCCTGCTCTAACCCACTAGACCCCACTTCCCTCCCACAGCTGGGATAGGACCCAGTATTCCTGGCTCCCCGCCTCATTCTCATTCCACATGCCCAGGCTAGCTGAGGCTGGCGTTTTGCTGTGTGTCTTACCTGCTTGATTCTGACTGCCCTGGGCACCTAGGGAGTGAAGAAAGAGAAGGGAAAGATATTAGGATGTCAGGGGTGCCATTGTTGGGGTCTGACATGATGTGCCTGGGGGGATGGGTGCCAGTAGCTTCACCCACTCTCCTGAAACAGCCCTAGTAGCCTTAGCAACAGTTAAAAATCTTAGCAGAGTCACTATTCAGCTTGCCATCTGTAGGTTCCAGAGTTAACAACCCCCATTGATCTGAAAGGGGTGGCTCAGGAGTGAATGTAGAACTAGGGGCTAGATGGACAGGGGCATCTATGGAGGGTGAAGGGGTTGGATCCCCCTGTTATTCACTAGCCCAATTCTCTTCCCTGCAAGCCCATCTCTCTCTCCCCACCCCCAGGGAGGCAGGGTCCAGTCTTCCATCTCCACTCCACCCCACACTCACCCTGCACCAGGCTCGAAGCCAGCAGTGCCATGGCCAGGAGGGAGCAGAGATGCCCCAGGGTCCAGCCTCTCCTGGTCCTATCTTGGCCAAACCCAGCTGCCTCCATCGCTCCGACCAAAGACCAGCTGGGGATTGAACTCACCTGGGCAGGTTTTTATAGACACCAGCTCCTGCCTCTGCCCTCCCCACGTCTACAGAGAACAGATGTGACTTGTCCCACAATGAGCCACTCAAGGAAACAAATGCTGCTGAATTCAGCTCACGAACAGGGTGTGACGCTTCTCATTCTGCTTTATCTGGAATTGCCCCAGACATAAAAGTACAATGGCCAAGGTTAATATGGGGTGATTTTCACTTACGTGTATCATTAGCAGTTGATTTTGCCAAGAACAGCTGGCCAGTGGCAGTGCCCTGGCAAAGCTAAGGTTTTAATGGGGGTACGGTTATCAGGGAGGTTCATAGATTCTAACGTGAGAAGGCACCACCGTAATAATCTAGTTTGACCCCTGGTATAACACAGGCCAGAGACCTGCTCCCAAATAACCCCTAGAGCAGAACTTTCAGAACAACTGCCAGTCGTGATGCAAAAATTGTCAGTGATGGAAAATACACCCCAATCTTTGGTTAATTGTTCCACTGGTTATTTACTCTCGCTGTGAAAAAATTACACCTTATTTCCAGTCCGAATTTGTCTAGCTTCAGCGTCCAGCCATTGGATTCTGTTAGACCTTTCTGTGCTAGACAGAAGAGCCCATTATTAAATATTTGTTCTCCATGGTATTTCCAGACTGGGATCAAGTCACTCCTGAACCATCTCTTTCTTAAGCTACAAAGATTGAGCTCTTTGAGTCGATCATTCTAAGGCAGGTTGTCCAATCCTTTAATCATTCCCAAGGCTCTTCTCTGACCCCTCTCCAATTCATCAACATCCTTTCTGATTGGTGGACATAAGGGCTGGACACAGGATTCCAGCAGCGGTTGCATCAGTGCCAAATATTGAGGTAAATAAAGTCTCTGCTCCTACATCGGAGTCCGCCTTTTATGCCCCCCAGGATTGCGTTAGCTCTTTGGGTCACAGGGGATAATTTTATGTTTTCTTCCAACTCATTGATCAAAAATGTTAAATGGAGTAGGGTCAAGAACCACTCCCAGTCAGACCCCATCTGAAATAGCCCCGCTTTCCCATTGACAGTTTCATTTTGAGGCCTAACAATTACCCAATTTATAATCCATTTAATGTGGACCATGATCATTTTATATCGCCCTAGCTTTTTAACCATAATAGCGCGTGGTGCCAATTGATATGCCTTGCAGGAGTTTGCAGATATTACGTTAACTGTATTACCTTTATCAATGAAACTTGGAATCTCATCAAAAAAGTTAGAGAGACAAGGTGGGGGAGGGAATATCTTTTATTGCACCAGCTTCTGCTGGGGAGAGAGACCAGCTTTCCAGCTGACACAGAGCTCTTCTTCAGGTCTGGGAAACTTGATCAAACTGTCACTGCTAAATACCGGGCTGAACCGTTTAGTATAAGTAGTTAACACGTATTTCGAGGGACCATTCAAGGTAAAGAGATTCATGAACACCCCTCCAGTCACAGGGAGGAAAGGGAGAGTAATCATACCCCCTCCCTACCTTCCAATGACTGAACCAGTGTTAACGGGCCTCTTCACCTTGAATGGTGCCTTGAAATATGTGTTAACTAATTATGTTAAACAAACTGTTCCACCTTGTATTTAGCAGTGACACTCTGAGGTAGTTTCCCAGATAGCGTGACCAGATGTCCCGATTTTATAGGGACAGTCCCGATTTTGGGGTCTTTTTCTGATGTAGGCTCCTATTACCCCCCAACCCCCTGTCCCGATTTTTCACATTTGCTGTCTGGTCACCCTGTTCCCAGACCTGTGTATGCTTAAAAGCTTGTCTCTCTCACCTACAGATGTTGGTCCAAGAAAACACATTAACTCTCCCACCTTGTCTCTCTAATATCCTATGACCAACATAGCTACAACAACACTGCATTCAAAAGAAGACATCGTTAGTTTGACAGAATCTGTTTTCCATAAGCTCATGTTGATTTGCATTAATTATATTACTCTCCTTTAGTACTTTATTAATCAAGTCCCATATCAGCCACTCCATGATCTTGCCCAGGTTGAGGTCAGGCTGACAGGCCTATACCTACCTGCATCATCCCACTTACCCTGTTTAAAATTAGCACCACATTAGCTGTCTCCCAGTCTTTTGGAACTTCCCC
The DNA here is from genome assembly GCF_028017835.1 of Emys orbicularis. Taxonomy (NCBI): domain Eukaryota; kingdom Metazoa; phylum Chordata; order Testudines; family Emydidae; genus Emys; species Emys orbicularis. Next base: position 157,934,112 of record NC_088686.1, on the reverse strand, counting down.
AGTGCTCCAAGACTTATTAAAAAGCAGCATTAACGGTCCAGCAAGGTCCTCCGCCATCTCTTTTCAAACTCTTGGATGCAAGTTATCTGGACCTACTGATTTTAAAGTGTCTGACTTTTGTAGTTTCTGTTTAGCATTCCTCAGAGACACTAGAGGAATGGAAAGAGTGTTATTCCCATAGCATGAGACAGAGGCCTGGGCTACACTAGCAGGGGGGTTCGAACTAAGGTACGCAACTTCAGCTTACGCGAATTTGAAGTGTTTTAGTTCGACTTACCTGGCTGTCCTCACGGCAGCGAGTCGACCGCCGCGGCTCCCCCGTCGACTCCGCTTACTCCTCCTGCCGAGGTGGAGTACAGGCGTCGATTAG